>NC_056733.1:1085522039-1085620800 GCF_019279795.1 Protopterus annectens | reverse complement strand
CAAGAAAGAGTCCAGGACTTTTTGCTTGGAAACCGACCGACCGGCACTTGCGAACAGCTTCTGCTTCGGGCGCCACGCGGCAAGAAAGACTGAGGAAAATGGCGTCGGCTGATGCCTTTATACCCGAAGACCAACAGAGATGACGTCGGGTGGAGTGCGACATCAGCCGAAGCCGGACCCGGACTTTGGAATCCGGCCGACTGAAGGGCTGCCTGACGACAGGACAACCCACTTGTTATGACTGCAGATGCATCCATGAAGGACATCCCACATGTTATGACTGCAGTTGCATTCTTGAAGGACATCTGAAGAAAATGGCGTTGGCTGATGCTTTTATACCCCAGACGCTCTGACGTCGGGGAAAGTGCGACATCAGCCGAGGCCAGACCCAGACTTTGGAATCCGGCCGACCAAAGGGCTGCCTGAGGCAGGACTACCCATATGTTATGACTGCAGATGCATACCTATCGGACATCTACATTTATGGTAGGTACAAAACTGTACTTTTGTCTTTATCAGTAGTTGTCCCAGATGAAGTAGGGCCTTGAAGGCTGTCAGGGCATTCTGAACAGCTAGCATCTCTTTGATTGATATGTAGATGCATTTGGGTTGAGAACCATGTGCCCTGAATGTATCTTCCTGCCATGTGGGCCCCCCAAGCATAATCTGATGCATCCGTTGTTAGTGTCTGCCTGGCTGGAGGTAATGTGAATGGCTGTCCCTTGTTTTGGTGACAAGCCTTTGCCCACCATTGAAACTCCTGTTGTAGGCAGGGAATGAGAGTAATCATTGTTTCCAGGCTGTGGCAATGTTGAGTCCAATCACTTTTTAGGTACTATTGAACTTTCCTCATATGCAGTCTTGCATATGGAATTAGTAGGATGCAGGATGCCATGAAGCCCAAAGCCTGCAGAATTTTTCTTGCAGATAACTGGGCCTTTGTTGCCAACATTTTGAAATAGGTAGTCAGTTGCCTTTGTTTGTCTCGCATGAGATAAGCCATCTGGGCAGTTGTATTTAAGCTTGCACCAGGAATATTATCTCTTCAGAGGGTACTAGTTTTGATTTCTTTTCATTGACTGTGTACCCTAGGCATGTTAGAAGTCTTTTCACAAATGCCAGATGCTGTAGAAGAATGTCCTTGTTCTCTGCTTGAATTAGACAGTCATTCAAGTAAGGACATATTTGTATTCCTGTGTCTGCAGAATGCAATTACTGGTGCCAGGCACTTTTGTAAAGACCCTGGATGCAGTAGATAAGCCAAAGGACAGTGCAGAGAATTGATATTGCATTGAGCCAGCCTTGAATCTGAGGTATCTTCTGCATAATTGTCTGATTGGGACATGCAGGTATGCCTGTTTTAGGTCTAGAGTCACCAGCCAAGCGTTCTTGCCCAGCATGGGCAGAAGCTGCTGGAAAGTCATCATCTTGAATCTTGGTTTATCCAGGAATGTGTTCAGAATAGATAGGTCCAGTATTGGTCTGCGGGTCTTGTCCTTTCTGGGTACCAGGAACAGTCTTGAGGAAAATCCTTGTCCCTGCTCTTGCTCTGGTACTTGTTGAATGGCCCCCATGTCCATGAGGGATGAGACTTGTTTTTCTGCCTCTGCCTATTGATTTTTTGGCAGATAGTACAGTTGTGTACACTTACCATAAATGTAGATGTTCGAGTGTCTTCACTGTTGCAGTCATGACTGTAGGGTTCTCCCCTGCCGGCAGGCAGTCCTCGGTCGGCCAGAATCCCAAAGTCTGGGTCCGGCGTCGGCTGTTCAGCCATGCTCCCTGTTGTCAGAGCGCCAGGAGTACAAAGCTGACAGCCGACGCCATGTTCTCCAGTTTTTCTTGCCCCAGATGTCAGGAGTCCCAAAATGAGTAAGGTCCCATATCCTTTGCAAATACACCTCAGAAGAATGGTGAAAAAAGGAACCACACAAAAGTAAAAATAAGAGGGGACAGGAGGGAGGAATTAGACTGCAACAGTGAAGACCACTCGAACATCTACATTTATGGTAAGTGTACACAACTGTACTATGTTCATCGTGTTTCACTGTTGCAGTCATGACTGTAGGGTAGAATCCCAAAGCAGAATGAAAGGGAGGTGGTCATAAAGTAGAAGGGGCGGCTAAAAGGCCCTGCAAGACTGCAGAAGCAAAGCCTGTCCTAGACTTAGAGTAGAGAGGTAGACTGTAGTGCTTTGAAAAAGTATGCACTGAACTCCAAGTTGCAGCTTCCAAAATGTCTTTGGTAGGAACTCCCCTGAGGAAGGCAGCTGAAGTGGCAGCAGCTCTGGTGGAATGAGTCCATACTCCTGGGATTTGCTTTCCATGGTGTGAATAACAAAATCTGATTCCATGAGCAATCCATTTAGAAATGGTCTGTTTTGAAATGGCTTTACCTTGGGAACTTGAAGCATAAGAAACAATTGCTCTGATTTTCTGATGTCCTTGGTTCTGTCCAGGTAAAAACGTAGTTGTCTGTGTACATCCAAGGAATGTAAGATCCTTTCCCCTTTATTTTGAGGACTGGGGAAAAAAGTTGGCAAGTGAATAGTTTGATTTAAAGCCACTTTGGAAACCACCTTAGGCATGAAAGTAGGATTAGTCCTTAAAGACACCCTGTCTTGATGAAAAATAATATAAGGTTCCACAGCCATAAGAGCTTGCAACTCTGAAACTCTCCTGGCAGAGGTCAGAGCTAACAGGATGGCTGTTTTCCAAGATAAAAACTTGATGCCAGAAGAGGCAGCAGGCTCAAAAGGACGTAAGGTGAGCTTTTCCAAAACATAGTTGAGATCCCAAGCAGGAATGGGAGGAGATCTAGGAGGTCTTAAGTTCTTAGCTCCTCTGAGAAACTGTCTCATGAGCTGGTGGGAAAAGATTGGAGGGTCTGTATTGTAATGAGCGGAAATAGCAGAGGCATGTATCTTAATGGAAGAGAAAGAGAGACCCTTATGTAAGAGATCTGTCAAGTAAAGTAAAATCAAAGGAATGTTAGGAAGAAGGGGATCAGAATCCTGAGCCTGCGTCCAGGAACAAAATCTTTTCCATTTTCCTGCATAAGATTTTCTAGTGCTAGGACATCTGGCTTCTAAAATGACATCCATAACCTGCTTGGGTAGGAGAGAATGAATCAAAGACCCTGGATTAACCAGGCCACCAGGCTGAGAGTTCTGACACGGGAGTGAAGAACCTGACCCTGGTGTTGGGACAGAAGGTTCGGAGTCTGTGGTAAAACCCAAGGGGGCGCCAGACATAGGTTTTTCAGAGTTGGGTACCAAAACTGTCGAGGCCAATTTGGGGCCAGCAAGATTATCATCTTGGACTTGTCCTGTTTGATCTTTAATAATACCCGTGGAAGAAGTGGAAGAGGCGGAAAGGCATATCCCGAGAGGTTTCTCCAACTGAATGATAGTGCATCCACATTCCAAGCTTGTTTGTGGAAAGTCCTGGTGCAAAAAATTTGTAGTTGATGATTGAGGTGGGATTCAAAGAGGTCTATGTAAGGACATCCCCAGACTGCTGTTATCATTTTGAATATTTCGGTGTCCAGCATCCACTCGTGTGGGTCCGAAAGGTTTCTGCTCAGACTGTCTGCCAGGAAGTTTTGCGTCCCTGGTAGAAACTGAGCTTGAAGGTCCAGATTGCAAGCTAGAGCTGTGTTCCATAGATCCATGGCTAGTCTGCAAAGGGGATAGGAATGAGATTCCCCCTTGCTTGTTTATGTACCACATAACTATGGTGTTGTCTGTCCGTATCAGTAGTTGTCCTGGTTGTAGAAGATTCCTGAAGGCCAATAGAGCTTTCTGATCAGCTAACATTTCCTTTAAATTGATACGCAGGTGCTTCTGATCCTTTGTCCAAAGGCCCTGCAGACATTTGCCCTGAAAATGGGCTCCCCATGCATAATCTGAGGCATCCGTGGTTAGTATCTGAGTGGCAGGAGGCAGACAGAAGGGTTTTCCTTTGTTTAGAGTACATGCCTTGGACCACCAAAGGAATACCTTTTGAAGACAAGGCAGGAGAGAGATCAGTATGTCTAAACTGTGGCAATGCTGAGAACATACACTTTTTAGGTACCACTGTATTTTCCTCATATGTAGTCTTGCACATGGTACGAGAAGGATGCAGGAGGCCATGTAACCCAAAGCCTGCAGGAATCTCCTTGCAGATAGCCGAGTTAAAGTTGCCAAGGTTTTAAAAGTTGAAGCCAGCTGTAACTGTTTTTCGTATGTCAGAAATGCCATCTGGGTTGTTGTGTTTAGAGAAGCGCCCAGAAAAATTATCTGTTGTGAGGGTGTCAAATTTGACTTTTTTATGTTTACAGTGAATCCCAGGAACTTGAGAAGATTCTGAACAAACTGTAAATGCCAGAGTAAGACCTCCTTGCTGTCTGCCTGAATAAGACAGTCGTCCAGATAAGGGTAAATTTGAATTCCCTTGAGTCTGCAATAAGCTACTACTGGAGCCAGGCATTTGGTGAAGACCCTGGGAGCAGCAGACAATCCAAAGGGCAGAGCAGAGAATTGAAAGTGCCTCGATCCGGCCTTGAACCTGAGGTATTTTCTGCGTTCCTGCCTGATGGGAATGTGTAAATATGCCTCCTTTAAATCCAAAGTTACCATCCATGCATTTTTGGTCAGCATTGGAAGTAGCTGCTGTATAGTAAGCATCTTGAATTTTGGTATCTCTAGAAAAGTGTTCAAGACTGACAGATCCAGAATGGGTCTCCATGAATTTTGCTTCCTGGGGACTAGAAAAAGCCTTGAGAAAAAAAACCTTGTCCCATCTCTGAAAGTGGAACTAGTTCGATGGCTTTCATAGCCAAAAGAGCTTCCACCTGGTTTAAGGCCTCTGTCCATTGATGTTTTGGAAGATCTGACCATCCGCTTGGCCTTGGTAGAGTATGAAAATGGAATTTGTAACCTCTTGAAACCACATCCAGAACCCACTTGTTTTGGGTTATACGAGTCCAATTTAGGTGAAAAAGAGAAAGTTTTCCTCCGAGAGGGGCTTCCGGGCAAGAAGTTCCTGCAGCCCAACAGAGGGAATCATTGAGTCTGTTTTATATGAGCTTGCGACCTGTCCTCTCCTCCCCTAGGGGTGGAAGCAGTCCACTGTCTTGGTCTATAAGAAGCTTGTGTTTGAGGCCTTCCTCAGGAGCATCTGTATCTACCCCTCTGAGGCCTGTCTGAATTGGGAAAGGACCAATTTTTTGTAGGCCAATTCCTGCTAAATCTGGGTGGCTGTACTTGTAAGAAATCTTTAACTGTTTGCATGGATTTTGCCTTGTCCTCCATCTTTTTAATCACTTCTTCAGCTTTAGATCCAAACAAAACATTATGCTGAACAGGAGCATCTAATAATTTAGCTTTTACTTGATCTGGCAAATTTTGTTCCTTTAACCATGCATGCCTTCTAATTACTGTGCCAGAGGCAGCAGCCCTACAAGAAGCCTCTCCAAGGCATCAAATCCACAGTGTAAACCATGCTTCCCAACTTGTTCAGTGGCATGCGTTTAAGTCATGTAATTCCTTATCATCTGCACAGGCGGAAATGGAAGTTAGCTTTTGTTTTAAAACAGACAGGAGAAATTGCTGGTATTTCAGCATATGAAACTGACAGTTTAAAGCCCTAATAGATAAAGTAGCAGAAGTGTACACTTTTTTGCCCCATCTTTCTAAAGATCTGGAATCCTTCTCAGTGGGAATGGGGTTTTTAGCAGAAGCAGCCTTAACTCCCTTTGGACCCTGAGAAATGGTTTCAGGGTCAGCAGTAAGGTTCTTGTATAAAAACTGGTGGGAATAAGGAAAGTACAGTTTTGTACCTACCATAAATGTAGATGTCCGATAGGTATGCATCTGCAGTCATAACAAATGGGTTGTCCTGCCTCAGGCAGCCCTTCGGTCGGCCAGATTCCAAAGTCTGGGTCTGGCCTCGGCTGATGTCGGACTTCACCCGACGTCATAGCTGCTGGGGTATAAAGGCATCAGCCAACGTCATTTTCCTCAGTGTTTCTTGCCCCAGATGCCAGGTGCCCTCTAGGAAGGCTAAATTTGGATAAATGCAGATAATTCCAAACAGTAGAAAGCAAAATATATATATATATATATATATATATATATATATATATATATATATACATACATATATACATACAAACAAAATACACCATAATAGATTCCCCCAGCTAGCTAAAAGAGGGGCAAGTACCCTAGGAATACCACAGAGGGGAAGGAGGGTGGGTAATCCTGACTGCAGATGCATACCTATCGGACATCTACATTTATGGTAGGTACAAAACTGTACTATGTCCTTCAAGGATGCATCTGCAGTCATAACAAATGGGTAGAATACCATAGCCAAACTGGGGGAGGAGGCACTAAGATAATGATGGAGTAGTTAAGATCCCTTGTAAAACAGCAGTTGCAAAACCTGCTCGGGATCTGGAGTATAAAGGAAGATTATAATGCTTGGCAAATGTATGCACGGAGCTCCAAGTAGCAGCTTCTAAAATGTCTTTGGTAGCCATTCCTCGTAGGAAAGCTGTAGTGGTGGCTGTAGCTCTTGTGGAGTGAGGCCTGATATTTTCAGGAGTTGTCTTTCCACGAAATGAGTAGCAGAATCGAATGCAATTTCCTATCCATTTTGAGATTGTCTGTTTTGAAATTGCTTTTCCTTGCACTCCTGTTGCATATGCTACCAGAAGCTGGTCAGTTTTTCTGCTGGCCTTAGTTCTGTCCAGATAGTAGCGCAGTTGTCTGTGTACATCCAAGGTGTGTAGTAGTTTTTCCCCCTGTTCTGTGGGTTGGGGAAGAATGTAGGTAAATGTATGGCTTGGTTCAAGGATACCCTGGATACCACCTTTGGCATAAAAGTAGGATTGGTTCTCAGAGACACTCTATCCTGATGGAAGATAAGGAAAGGCTGCACTGCCATTAATGCCTGTATCTCAGATACCCTTCTTGCTGAAGTGATTGCTAGCAGGAAGGCAGTTTTCCAAGATAAGAACTGTAAGTCTGCTGTTGCTGCTGGTTCAAAAGGGGGAAGTGTTAATTTTTCTAGCACAAAATTGAGATCCCATGCAGGCAAAGGTGGTTTCCTTGGAGGCTTTACATTTTTGATCCCTCTCAAAAATTGTCAGAGGAGAGGATGAGAGAAGACAGGAGGATCCATGTTGTACTCTGCTGAAATTGCTGATGCGTGTATCTTAATGGAAGAATAGGACAGGCCATTGTGGAACAGTTCTGCTAAGTATTCCAGGATGTGTGCTATGTTTGCTAGTGTGACATTTTCTCCCTTTTCTGCACTCCAAATGAGGAATCTTTTCCATTTCGCTGAATATGTTTTCCTTGTGGAGGGTCTGCGAGCCTCCAGGATAATGTCCTTAACCCTCTGAGATAAATCAAGTTGGTTTTGTTTTATGCAATTTTCCAAGCAGTTAGCTGCAGTGTTTTTAAGTTTGGATGCAGGGTCTTGTAATTGTTCTGCGTTAGAAGTAAAGGACATAGAGGTAGATGCCATGAATGTCCGAGACATGCTTCTCAGTAGGGTACCAATGTTGCCTTGGCCAGTCTGGAGCTATCAGAATTACCTTTGGCTGTTCCTCTCTGATCTTCAGTAGAACTTTGTACATCAAAGGAAGAGGTGGAAAGGCATATACTGTCAGGTCCTTCCAGCTGAAACAAAGGGAGTCCACCCTCCAGGCAAGTGGGTGGTATACTCTTGAGCAGAATTTCTTCAGTTGGTGGTTGTGTGGGGAGGCAAACAGGTCTATCTCTGGCATTCCCCATTTCTTTGTTATGGTTTTGAAAATATCTGGATGCAGCATCCATTCGTGAGCATCCGTCGTAGTCCTGCTTAAGCTGTCTGCTAGTGAATTCTCTTTTCCTGGTACAAATCTGGCCTGCAGTTGGATGTTGAGATTCAGGGCCAAGTTCCACAGGTCCATTGCCGTCCGGCATAGAGGGTATGAATGCGTGCCTCCCTGTTTGTTGATGTACCACATGACTGTGGTATTGTCCGTCCTTATCAGCAGGTGTCCTCGATTGCATGTTTCACTGCCAGCATCTCCTTTAGATTTATGTGTAGATTCAGCTGGTCTTGTGACCATAGGCCTTGGATACACTTGTCTTCCATGTGTGCCCCCCAGCCTAGGTCTGAGGCGTCCGTGGTGATGGTCTGCCTTGGATGTGGTTTGTGGAAAGGCAATCCTCTGTTTATCTGACAGGCCTGAGCCCACCACAGGAATTCTTTTTTCAGACATGGAATGATTGGTATCTGGGCTTCTAGACTGTGTCTGTGTTGAGACCATACATTCCTTAGGTACCATTGTAACTTTCTCATATGCAGCCTGGCATGTGGGATCAATATTATGCAGGATGCCATGTAACCCAGGGCCTGCAGGACTTTCCTTGCAGTAAGCTGAGTTTGTCTTGTTAATGCCATGAAATAGACTGGTAGTTGCTTTTGTTTTTCCTCTGTGAGAAAAGCCATCTGAGTTATTGTGTCCAGTTCTGCACCCAAAATGTTATCCTTTGGGATGGCACTAGTCTTGATTTTTGTATGTTGACTGTGTATCCCAAGGCTTGCAGCAGTTGTATGACATAGGCCAAATCCTTTATTAATTTTGTCTTGTTGTCCGCTTGTATTAGGCAGTCGTCCAGGTATGGGTAGATTTGAATTCCTGAAGCCTGCAATGAGCAATTACTGATGCCAGGCATTTCGTGAATACTCTGGGCAGTAGATAAGCCAAAGGGCAATGCTGAGAATTGATAATGCTCTGATCCTGCAAGAAATCTGAGGTGTCTTCTGCAATCTGGTCGTATAGGGACGTGCAGGTATGCCTCCTTGAGATCTAGAGTCACCAGCCAAGACTCCTTGCCCAACATGGGAAGAAGTTGCTGTAGGGTCAGCATTTTGAATTTTGGAACAATGAGGTATGTGTTCAGTGGACAAATCGAGAATAGGCCTCCATTGATTTTCTTTTCTTGGTACAAGGAATAGTCTGGAGTAAAATCCTTGGCCTTGTTCCATAGATGGTACCTTTTCTATTGCTCTCATCCTTAGTAAACTGATGATTTGTTTTAGAGCCTCTGATTTCTGGCTTGGTGGAAGGTTTGGCATTCCTCTCTTTTTTGGTAGAGTGTGGAAGTGAAACCTGTAGCCCTTGTCTATTGTTTGTAAAGTCCATTTGTCTCCTGTAATACAATGCCAATTTCTTGAGAATAAGGCTAGCTTTCCGCCCAAGGGTGCTTCCAGTTGTTCCCTGGTAGGCGGAATCAGAGCCAAGTCATTGTGTCTGTCCTGTAGAAGTGGTTGCAGTCGCAGCTGTGGCGGCACTTCTTTGGTTGGCAGGTTGCCACTGACGACCCCTGTAGGCACCCCTAGATTGACCTCTGCCTCTTGGGCATCTATTTCTGCCTCTCTGTGCTCTGGAGGTGTCTGGAAAGGACCAATTCTTTGAAGGCCAATTTCTGCTAAACCTCGGAGGTTGGACCTGCAAAAAATCCTTGACTGTTTGGACAGATTTTGCTTTTTCTTCCACTTTCTTTAGAACCTCCTGTGCAGGGGAGCCAAACAAACTTTGTTTCTCCATAGGGGCATCCAGGAGTTTAGACTTAACATGGTCTGGTAAGGATTGTTCTTTTAACCAGGCATGCCTTCGAATCACTGCTCCAGTCATAGCTGATCTAAATGAAGCCTCCAGTGCATCATAGCCACATTTTAAGAAATGATTACTGACCTGCTGAGAATTGTGTACCAAATCCTGAAGGGACTTACGGTCTAAAGGTTCAGGAGAGGCTAGCTTTTTATTCAGCTGATCTAACAAAAATTCCTGGTACTGTATCATGTGAAATTGACAGTTTAAAGCCCTGGCAGAAAGAGTAGCAGATGTATAAACCTTTTTACCCCATCTCTAATGCTCTAGATTCTCTTTCAGATGGTAGTGGGTTTTTGGCAGAGGCAGCTGCAACACCTTTAGGGCCCTGAGAAATGGTTTCTGGGTCTGCAGCATGAGCCTTATACAAGTGGTAGTGAGAACTGGGACCCTGTAGTATCTGTCAGGCTTTGCAGGGGCCGGGAAGAGAATCAGGGGCAGTACTGGCATCATTGTATGCATCATCAACAACTGATAGTACAGGTGGAATGGCTAAAGGCCTATGCTGTGGTAAGTGTAAAAAAGTCCTTAGCCTTTTCCTAGAATCAGAAAAATCCTGACCCTGCCATTGGAAGTGTTCTCTCATTGAGTGTAGGGTTTCCCCAAAAGAAAATTCTTCTGGAGGTAAGGCAGAAGGAATGGAGTCTTCTGCATCAGAATCCTCATAAGGTGAGTACGGGCCTTCCTGATGGTCCGATACATCTGAACCATCCGAGGAGTAGTCAGAGGACAGAGGTTCAGGGGTTCAGTCCCAGGCCTCTTTTCAGGAGGGTTGTGAGGCCCTGTCTGGGTGAGGATGGGTTCCCCTGATCAGAGAATAAGGTCCTCAGCAAGGCTGAGAATCTGGGAACTTGAGGTAGGCCTGTGAGAGGGAGCTTTTGAAGGTAAGGCCTTGGAAAGTTTGGCTGCTTTAGCCCTGGAAAAGGCCTTGATAGACATAGAAGCAGGGGGTCTAGCTGCCCCACGTGCAGGAGTAGAGATGTCCAATGGAATAGTGTCAGACAACTCTTGTGTGCCTGCTACTTCAGCAGGAATTTCTGTAGCCGACTCAGCCATGGCCTGTGTGGCCTCGGTTATCGGAGGCATGCTTTCGGCCGAAGGGAGAACCGAGGTCTCGGTTTCAGCCGAAACCGAGACACTCGCGGTAGGCCTAACCGTGGTTTCAGCCGAAACCGTGGGCCGCGAGTGTCGGTCCTTTTCTTTGCGTTTTTTAGCTAAATGTGTAGTCAGGAGTCTCCGACGGCATTTTACATGCAAAAGTGGAGCCAAAAAACTCTTCTGCAAACTCCGACCGATGTCTAAGAGTCCGTCGGTTGAAGGAAGCACAGGCTAAACAAGCTGATACGTCGTGGTCTGGGCCTAAGCAAGGAAGGCAGTAAGAGTGGAAATCCTTATGAGGTATTTGTTTCCCACAAGTTAAACAATTATTTACTTTGTCTGACATCGGCTGAGGCAAGAAAGAGCCCCCAATGGGGTACTTAGCTTTTTAGAAGTCTTCGGTACGCTGAAATCTCTTGATCTGACCGACCGGCACTTGCGAACAGCTTCTGCTTCGGGCACCGCGCGGCAAGAAAGACTGGGGAAAATGGTGTCGGCTGATGCCTTTATACCCCAGCAGCTATGACGTCGGGTGAAGTGCGACATCAGCTGAGGCCAGACCCAGACTTTGGAATCCGGCCAACCGAAGGCCGACTGCAGATGCATCCCTGAAGGACATCCCTGTAATATCTGTCAGGCTTAACAGGAGCAGGAGTAAAAGAGTCAGGGGTTAAGTTAGCCTCTGAAAAAGCATCATCCACAATATCCAAAATAGGAGGAATAGCCAGGGGTCTATGTTGGGGAAGAAGAAGAAAATCCCTTAGTCTTTTCTTAGATTCCGATTACTCCTGTCCTTCCCAGTGTAAATGTTCCCTCATTTCATGCAAAGTTTCCCCAAAAGAGAAATCCTCAGGGGGAGAAGCTGAAGGAATGGATTCCTCAGCATCAGAATCCTCATAAGGAGGGAAAGAATATTCCTGGTCAGAAGAAGAAACTGAAGAAACAGAAGCCTGATCAGAG
This sequence comes from Protopterus annectens, assembly GCF_019279795.1. NCBI lineage: Eukaryota > Metazoa > Chordata > Ceratodontiformes > Protopteridae > Protopterus > Protopterus annectens. The sequence continues at coordinate 1,085,609,085 of NC_056733.1, read as the reverse complement.
GAGTCATAATAAACTTCCTGCCTTGGCCTTTTATCTGGAGGGGGATGTGAACCCCTAATCATAGTAAGTAAGTCCTCCGCCATCTTAAGTAACTGTTTCTGTGACTTGGGAGCCGGATCAGAAGAGGCCTGTGTTGCAGTCTTTGATTTGGAAGGAATCTTTGCCTTTGTCTTTGCCTTTATTAAAAGCTGAGTAGGCCTGAAAACCCCTTCGAAAGCCGGTACCTGCACAGCAGCTCCAGACCCATCCGAAGGAGCATTGTCCGAAGGTCCTGCAACAGAAATATTCAAAGGCCTAGTTGGCTCCTCGTGAGAGTCCGTTTCGACCATCGGTTCTGAAATGGCCGACGACAGGGGCTGCAAAAGCGCCTCACCGACGACGGCCGAACCTGAAGCTGGCTCTGCTTGTACGATATCGTCAGATTTGGACCTCATGAGGCCTGTCTTTGTCCTTGTGTAGTTTGTGAACTCCGGTAGCCGGAACCGTATCCGACGACATTTTGTAATTAAAATGCCTACCGAAGTAATGAAATGCAAAATCGGACCTTTGTTTAATTGTACGTTGATTGAATCTAGCACAAAACCGACAACTAGCTACGTCATGGTCAGGGCCTAAGCAAGGAATACAGTAAGAATGAAAATCCTTATGAGGTATTTGCTTCCCACATGAAATACAATTATTAACTTTTTCTGACATCGGACTGGAGCAAGAAAAAAGTTTCCCCAACGGGGTACTTAGCTTTGAGTAGGAGAAGAAAGTCTTCGGACTGAAGTTTGATCAGAAAAGATTGTCAGGAGTCAGCCAACCGGCACTTGCGAACTGCTATCACCGCACGGCAAGAAAGACTGGAGAACATGGCGTCGGCTGTCAGCTTTGTACTCCTGGCGCTCTGACATCAGGGAGCATGGCTGAACAGCTGACGCTGGACCCAGACTTTGGGATTCTGGCCGACCGAGGACTGCCTGCTGGCAGGGGAGAACCCTACAGTCATGACAGCAACAGTGAAACATGATGAACATCTGGCCAGCCTTTTGCCTTTGGCAGGGTATGGAAATGGAACTTGTAGCCTTGTGACAAGATATTTAGAACCCACATGTCCTGGGTTATAATGTGCCAATTTTGAGAAAAAAGTGCTAATTTTCCCCCCAAGGGTGCTGCCAGGAGATGCTTGGTGCAGGCAGGGGGAAGTCATTGGGACTGTTTCCTGTAAGGTTGTGATTTGTCTTCTCCAACTTTGGAGGTAGAAGCACCCCATTGCTTTGACCTGTAGGAACCTTGAACCTGGGATCTGTATCTAGGGCATCTGGATCTGCCTCTTTGAGGTCTGTCTGACACAGGAAAGGACCAATTCTTTGTAGGCCAGTGTCTACTAAACCTAGGTGGCTGTACTTGTAAAAAATCTTTGACAGTTTGCATAGATTTAGCTTTGTCCTCCATTTTCTTTAACACCTCCTCTGCCTTAACACCAAAGTATCATGCTGTAAAGGTGCATCTAATGATTTAACTTTGACATGAACCGGCAGATTTTGTTCCTTTAACCAAGCATGCCTCCTAATTACGGAACCCATAACTGCGGCCCTGCAGGAGGCCTCCAAAGAATCAAAACCACATTGCAAAGTATGCTTTCCAACTTGTTCAGCTGCATGCAATAAATCCTGCATTTCCTTGTTTACTGCACATTCAGAGTTTAATAACATTTTCTCTTTAAGCAATGCCTTGACATGTTGCTGATATTTGAGCATATGAAAAGTACAGTTTTGTACCTACCATAAATGTAGATGTTCGAGTGTTCACCCTGCTGCAGTCATCCCACTTGGGTTATCCTGTCGGCCGGATTTCCAAAGTCTTGGTCCGACGTCGGTTGCTGTCGCCTCATCCCTGACGTCAGCGCGTCAGGGGTACGTATATTGCAATCGACGCCATTTTCTTCAGTTTTTCTTGCCCCAGATGTCAGGTGCCCCCAAAAAGGTGATCCAAATTAGTACCAAAAGGTGTGAACACTGTACAAACACAAAATCCCTTCAGCTATAAGCAAATACATCAGAAAGGCATAGATTTAGCCAGTAGATCAGAGGGGTTGGAGGGAGGGTAACCTGGACTGCAGCAGGGTGAACACTCGAACATCTACATTTATGGTAGGTACAAAACTGTACTATGTTCATCGTGTTACCCTGCTGCAGTCATCACACTTGGGTTGAGTCCCAAAGCTAAGGTAGGGTGGAGGCATCATAGAGGGTTAGTGGAAGCAATGAGGCCCTGCAGAACTGCAATGGCGAAGCCTGCCCTGGACTTAGAATAAAGAGGTAAGTGATAGTGTTTGGTGAAGGTGTGTACAGAACTCCAAGTTGCAGCTTCTAAAATTTCCTTGGTAGGAACCCCCCTGAGAAAGGCTGTATAGGTAGCTGTTGCCCTGGTAGAGTGGAATCTAATGGTAGGAGGAACTGGTTTCCCATGATGGATATAGCAGAATCATATGCAATGGCCTATCCATTTAGAAATGGTTTGCTTGGATATGGCCCTCCCTTGAGAAGCTGTAGCATAGGAAACAAAGAGCTGGTCAGTTTTACTGAAAGCCTTAGTTTTATCCAAGTAGTAACGAAGCTGCCTGTGAATGTCCAAGGAATGCAGGAGTCTCTCACCTTTGTTCTGTGGATTGGGGAAGAAAGTGGGTAGGTGGATGGTTTGATTTAAAGCTACACTGGAAATCACCTTAGGCATGAAGGAAGGATTAGTTCGTAGAGAAACTTTGTCTTGATGAAAAATGAGGAAAGGTTCCACTGCCATAAGTGCCTGTAATTCTGAGACTCTCCTAGCAGAAGTTATTGCCAGGAGCAGGGCAGTCTTCCAGGATAGGAACTGAAGGTCTGCAGAAAAAGCTGGTTCAAAGGGAGGTAGCCTTAGTTTTTCCAGAACAAAGTTGAGGTCCCATGTTGGTGTAGGGGCTCTTCTAGGTGGTCTAATGTTTTTTGCCCCTCTGAGGAACTGCCTTAGAAGAGGATTTGAAAATAAAGGTGGATTCGTGCTGTAGTGAGCTGAAATAGCTGAAGCATGGATTTTAATAGAGGAGAAGGAAAGTCCTTTATGCAACATCTCAGCTAAATACTGCAGAATGTGAGGCATATGAGGCTGAGTTGTGTCTTGGCCTTTAGCTTGGTTCCAAGCACAAAACCTTTTTCATTTGTCCGAGTAAGCCTTCCTGGTGCTTGGCCTCCTGGCCTCTAGAATAACATCCAGTACTGCTTGTGAAAGAGGGGCTGGTGGTTTGCTTAATTGATTTGCCATGCAGCCAGATTTAAGGTTTTGATCGGGCTGTGTAAAAGCTTGTCTTGCTGCGTGAGCAAATGAGGTATTTGAGGCAATATCCATGGTGGGCTGTGAGCCATATTCTTCTATAGCGGGTACCAGTGCTGGCATGGCCAGTCTGGGGCTATGAGAATCAGTCGAGGTTCTCCTTTTTGACCTTCAAAAGAACCTTTGTGAGAAGAGGTAATGGAAGAAAGGCATATGCTGTCAGGTTTTTCCAACTGAAGAATAGAGCATCCACTTTCCAAGCTTGATGGTGGAATGTCCTTGTACAAAATTTTGTCAGCTGGTAGTTTTGAGGACTGGCAAACAGGTCTATATTTGGTAGACCCCATCTTTGAGTTATCATTGTAAATATTTGTGGGTCTAGCTTCCACTCGTGGGGATCTTTGATGTTTCTGCTTAGGTCGTCTGCCAATGTGTTTTCCTGTCCTGGCAGGAATTGAGCTTGTAACTGGACTTGGTAGGCCAGAGCTGTGTTCCATAAGATTATTGCTTGCCTGCAAAGAGGGTAGGAATGTGTGCCCCCTTGTTTGTTTATGTACCACATTACTGTGGTGTTGTCCGTCTTTATTGCAAGTTGTCCTGGCTGTAGTAGGTCCTTGAAGGCTGTCTGTACAGCTAGCATCTCTTTTTGGTTTATGTGCAGTTTTCTTTGTTCTGCAGTCCATAGGCCTTGAATGCATTGCCCTGTCATGTGTGCACCCCAGGCATAGTCTGAAGCATCTGTTGTGATAGTTTGCCTGGGTGGGGGCAAGGTGAAAGGCTGACCTTTGTTGAGGTGACATGCCTGTGCCCACCATAGAAATTCCTGTTGAAGGCAGGGAATGAGAGATATCACTGTGTCCAAGCTGTGGCTGTGTTGAGACCATAGGCTTTTTAGGTACCACTGTAATTTCCTCATATGCAGTTTTGCAAATGGTATTATCAGAATGCAAGATGCCATGAAGCCCAAAGCCTGCAGATTTTTTCTTGCAGTTAATTGGGTCTTTGTTGCCATTGACTTGAAATATTGAGTCAGTTGTAATTGCTTGTCTGGTGTAAGATAAGCCTTCTGGGCCGTTGTGTCCAAGCTGACACCCAGGAATGTAATTTTTTGAGAGGGTACTAGTTTTGACTTCTTTTCGTTTACTGTGTACCCCAGACAATTTAGTAGATGCTTCACAAAAGCCAGATGTTGTAAGAGAATGTCTTTTCTTTCTGCTTGGATGAGGCAGTCGTCCAGATATGGATATATTTGAATTCCTCTTTGTCTGCAGTATGCAATTACTGGTGCCAGGCATTTTGTGAATAGCCTGTGCGCAGTAGATAAGCCAAAGGGCAGTGCAGAGTATTGATAATGGGTTGAACCTGCAATGAAACGGAGGTATCTTCTGCAACTTTGTCTGATAGGGACATGCAGTTATGCCTCCTTGAGGTCCAACGTTACCAGCCATGCTTCCTTGCCCAGCATAGGAAGTAGCTGCTGTAGTGTTAGCATCTTGAATGTGGGAACTTGTAAGTAAGTGTTTAGAATTGAAAGGTCCAGAATTGGTCTCCAAGCATTTTCTTTTCTGGGTACTAGGAAGAGTCTGAGTAAAATCCTTGGCCTTGCTCTTCAGTTGGTACCCGTTGAATGGCTCTCATGGCCATGAGAGCTGTGATTTGTTTTTGAGCCTCTGCCCTTTGATTTTGTGGCAGGTTTGGCATTCCTCTTTTTATTGGCTAGGTGTGAAAGTGGATTCTGTATCCTCGTAAAATTATGTCTAGGACCCATTTGTCCTTTATGACCATGTGCCAGTTGTCTGCAAATAGTGCTAGTTTTCCCCCCAAGGGGGCTGACAAAAGAGTTTTGTTTGGCCAGCTGAGGTGCAAGTCATTGAGTTTGCCTTCTGGTGGGTTGAGACCTGTCTTCTCCTCCCTTCTGGGTTGGAGTGCCCCATCGGCGAGGCTTATACTGAGCTTGTGGTTGTCCTCTGCCCCTTGAGCGCCTGTATTTGCCCCTCTGAGGCCTGTCCGTGGCTGGAAAGGACCAATTTTTTGTTGGCCAGTTTCTGCTGAAGCGAGGGGGTTGTACTTGTAGGAAATCTTTGACTGTCCACATTGATTTTGCCTTATCTTCCATTTTCTTTAAAACTTCTTCTGCTTTAACACCAAAAAGAACATCCTGCTGTAAGGAAGCATCTAGTAGTTTTGCTTTAACATGATCAGGCAGACTTTGTTCTTTTAACCAGGCATGCCTGCGTATAACTGATCCAGTGACAGCTGCTCTGCAGGAGGCCTCTAAAGAATCAAACCCACATTGTAAGGTATGTTTGCCCACCTGCTCGGAGGCGTGCAACAAATCCTGTACTTCTTTCATTTCAGATTGTTGAGGTAAGGTTGGCTGTGCAGGATCCGATTGTTTTGTTGGGACAGGAAGTGAGGTATGTGAGGTACTGTCCAGGTTGGGCATAGAGACAAGTTCCTTAGGATTGGGTACCAGTGCTGGCGGGGCCAGTCTGGGGCAATCAGTATCATTTTTCTTTTGTTTTAACTGAGAGATCAGAAATTGACAGTTTAGTGCTCTCACAGCTAAAGTGGCTGAGGTGTAAACCTTTTTCCCCCATCTGTCTAGTGCTCTTGAATCCCTTTCAGAAGGTACTGGATTTTTAGCCATGGAAGCCTTAGCCCCCTTGGGACCCTGGGAGATAGTCTCTGGGTCAGCTACTGGGCTTTTGTAAAGGAATTTGTGGGAATCAGGTACTCTGTAGTATCTGTCAGGCTTGGCCGGGGCAGGGGATAGAGAGTCAGGGCTGAAACTGGATTCTAAGTAGACATCATCCACAATGTCCAAAACAGGAGGGATGGCTAGAGGTCTGTGTTGGGGGAGTAAAAGAAAAGTACAGTTTTGTACCTACCATAAATGTAGATGTCCGAACTGGATAGCATCTGCAGTCATAACAAGTGGGTTGTCCTGTCGTCAGGCAGCCCTGCAGTCGGCCGGATTCCAAAGTCCGGGTCCGGCTTCGGCTGATGTCGCACTCCACCCGACGTCATCTTTGTTGGTCTTCGGGTATAAAAGCATCAGCCGACGCCATTTTCCTCAGTGTTTCTTGCCCCAGATGCCAGTAGCCCTCTTGCAGGCTAAAATTTGGATAGATGCCAATGTTTCCAAATAGATAGAGGTAAACACAACAATAACCATGTATGTACATATATACAAACAAATACACCATAAAAGACTCCCCCCCAACAGCTAGCTATTAGGAGGGTAAACACCCTAGGAGTACCACAGCAGGGAAGGAGGGAGGGTAATCCTGACTGCAGATGCTATCCAGTTCGGACATCTACATTTATGGTAGGTACAAAACTGTACTATGTCCTTCATGGATGCATCTGCAGTCATAACAAGTGGGTAGAATACCATAGCCAACTAGGGAGGAGGATAAAAGTAGATTATGGTGTGTTTAGGATCCCTTGCAGTACAGCAGTGGCAAACCCTGCTCGGGATCTGGAATATAGAGGCAAATTATAATGCTTGGCAAATGTATGCACGGAGGTCCAAGTAGCCGCCTCAATAATGTCTTTGGTTGCCACTCCTCGTAAGAAGGCTGTGGTAGTGGCTGTTGCCCTTGTAGAATGAGGTCTTATGTTCTGTGGAATTGGTTTTCCATGGAAGGAGTAACAGAATCGTATGCAATTTCCTATCCATTTGGAGATTGTCTGTTTGGAAATAGCTTTTCCTTCCCTTCCTGTTGCCTAGGCTACAAAAGTTGGTCAGTCTTTCTGCTATTTTTTGTTCTGTCCAAGTAGTAGCGTAGCTGTCTATGCACATCCAAGGTATGCAGTATTCTTTCCCCTCTGTTTTGTGGGTTGGGAAAGAAGGTAGGTAAGTGGATTGCCTGGTTTAAAGACACTCTGGATACCACCTTGGGCATAAATGTAGGATTAGTCCTCATGGACACTCTATCTTGGTGGAAGATCAGGAAGGGTTGCACTGCCATTAAGGCCTGTAGTTCTGAAACCCTCCTTGCTGAAGTAATTGCCAGTAGGAAAGCAGTTTTCCATGACAGGTGTTGTAGGTCTGCTGTTGCTGCTGGTTCAAAGGGTGATAGTGTTAATTTTTCTAGCACAAAGTTTAAATCCCAAGCTGGTAATGGTGGTTTCCTTGGAGGTTTTACATTCTTGATTCCTCTGAGGAACTGCCTGAGCAAAGGGTGTGAAAAAACAGGTGGATCAAAGCTGTATTCTGCTGAAATAGCTGATGCATGTATGTTGATGGAGGAGTAGGACAGGCCTGAATGAAGAAGTTCGGCCAGATACTCCAGAATGTTAGGTATATCAATGTTTGACACATCTTTTCCTCTTTCCGTACTCCAAATGACAAACCTTTTCCATTTTCCAGCATAGTTCCTTCTTGTTGAAGGTCTGCGTGCTTCAAGAATAATGTCTTTAACTCTTTGGGAAAGTTCTGAATTAGCTGCTGCTATGTGATGTTCCATGCAGTCAGTTGCAACGTTTTTAGGTTTGGATGTATGATGCTGTAGTTGTTCTGAGTTAACATCAAAGGCATCAGGGGTATTGGCCACATATTGTTCCGAGACATGCTCCTCAGTAGTGGGTACCAGTGCTGTCTTGGCCAGTTTGGAGCTATCAGGATTATCCTTGGACGTTCTTCCTTGATTTTTAGTAGTACCTTGTGTATCAAGGGAAGAGGTGGGAATGCATATGCTGTTAGGCCTTTCCAGTTGAAGGAGAGCGAGTCCACTTTCCATGCTAGTGGGTGGAATGTCCTTGTGCAGAATTTTCTGAGCTGGTGATTGAGAGGTGATGCGAATAGGTCTATCTGTGGCATTCCCCATTTCTTTGAGATGGTCTTGAAAATGTCGCGGTGCAGCTTCCATTCGTGGGCATCCGAAGTGGTTCTGCTTAATATGTCTGCTAGAGTATTGTCTTTCCCCGGTACAAATATTGCCTGTAACTGGATGTTGTAGCTGAGTGCCAGGGTCCACAGTTCCAAGGTCATTCTGCATAGGGGTATGAATGAGTGCCTCCTTGTTTGTTGATGTACCACATGACTGTGGTGTTGTCTGTCCTTATCATCAACTGGCCCTCTTTGAGAAATGGTTTGAACTTTTGGATTGCCAGTTTTACTGCCAGCATTTCTTTTAGATTGATGTGCAGGTGAAGTTGATCCTGTGTCCACAACCCTTGCACGCGTTTGTCCAGCATGTGGGCCCCCATCCTAGGTCTGAAGCGTCTGTTGTGATGGTCTGGCTTGCTTGACATCTGCGAAAGGGTAGGCCTGGGTTTGACTGGCATGCCTGAGCCCACCATAGGAACTCCTGTTTTAAGCATGGAATTAGTGGAATTTCTGTTTCTAGACTGTGTCTGTGTTGGGACCATAAATTCTTTAGGTACCACTGTAGTTTCCTCATATGTAGTCTGGCAAATGGAACCAAGATTATGCATGATGCCATGAAGCCCAAGGCCTGCAGAACTTTTCTTGCTGTTAACTTGTTCAGTTTTGTTAGTGCCAAGAAGTAAAGAGGAAGTTCTTTTGTTTTTCTGTAGTCAGGAATGCCATTTGTTTTACTGTGTCCAATTCCGCAAGAATCTCCTTGTTTGGGATGGTATCAGCCTTGACTTTTGTAAATTGACTGTGTATCCCAGTGCTTGTAGCAAGTAAATGACCCTTTGTAAATCTGTTGTCAGCTTGCTTTTGTTGTCCCTTGTAGCAGGCAGTCGTCCAGGTATGGGTAAATTTGACTTCCTGTAGCCTGCAATGGGCGATTACTGATGCCAGGCATTTTGTGAATACTCTGGGCGCAGTAGATAAGCCAAAGGGCAATGCTGAGAATTGATAGTGCTCTGATCCTGCAAGAAATCTGAGGTATCTTCTGCAGATTGGTCGAATGGGGACGTGCAGGTATGCCTCCTTGAGATCTAGAGTTACCAGCCAAGACTCCTTGCCCAGCATGGGAAGGAGTTGCTGTAGGGTCAGCATTTTGAATTTTGGGACAATGATGTATGTATTTAAGGTGGACAGGTCGAGAATTGGTCTCCAACTTTTTTCCTTTCTTGGAACTAGGAATAACCTGGAATAGAACCCCTTTCCTTGCTCTGCTGTTGGCACTCTTTCCACAGCTCTCATGTTTGCTAACTCCATTATCTGGCATAGAGCCTCTGTTTTTTGATTTGGAGGTAGATTTGGCATTCCTCTTTGACTGGTAAAGTGTGGAAGTGAAACCGTAACCTTGATCTATGGTTTGTAAAATCCACTTGTCTTTTGTTATGTAGTGCCAGTTCTTTGAAAATAAGGTTAACTTTCCGCCTAGAGGAGCTGCTATTTGTTCCCTGGTAGGCGGATGTAGGGTTAAGTCACTGTGGTTGTGCTGATGTAGTGGCAGTGGCTGTGTCTGTGCCTCTGTTGTTACCTTGCCACTGTCGTCCTCTATAGGCACCTCCTCTGGATTGGTTTCTGCCTCTGGAACGTCTATTCCTGCCTCTTTGAAATTTTGTGGAGTCAGGAAAGGACCAATTTTGGCAGGCCAGTTCCTGCTAAACCTTGGGGTTGAACCTGCAAGAAATCTTTAACAGTTTGAACAGATTTTGCCTTTTCTTCCATTTTCTTCATAACCTGCTGGGCAGGTGTACCAAACAAACTTGTCTTGTCCATAGGAGCATCCAGCAACTTAGCTTTAACATGATCCGGTAAAGCTTGTTCCTTTAGCCATGCATGCCTTCTTATCACTGTGCCAGTCATGGCTGATCTAAATGAAGCCTCCAGTGCATCATAGCCACATTTTAATGAATGGTTGCTAACCTGTTGTATGTTATTTACCATCTCTAATACATATTTCTTATCAAGAGATTCATCAGTGGTTAGTTTTTTAGTTAACTGATCCAGCATAAACTCTTGGTATTGTATCATGTGAAACTGACAGTTTAAAGCTCTAGCTGAGAGAGTAGCTGAAGTGTAGACCTTTTACCCCATCTGTCTAATGACCTTGCTTCCCTTTCAGAAGGAATAGGGTTTTAGCTATGGTCGCTACTGCCTTGGGACCCTGGGATATAGTTTCTGGGTCTGCAAGTGGGGCCTTGTAAAGGTGGTGATGAGTATCTGGCACCCTGTAAAATCTGTCTGGTTTGGCAGGGGCTGGGGTAAAGAATCTGGAGCGGAGCAAACATCATTGAAAGCATCATCCACCACAGAGAGAACAGGAGGTATAGCTAAGGGCCTGTGCTGTGGGAGGTGCAGAAAGGTCCTAAGTCTTTTTCTGGAGTCTGAAAAATCCTGTTGCTGCCATTGGAACTGTTCTCGCATGGCATGCAGGGTTTCCCCAAAGGAGAATTCTTCTGGTGGGGAAGCAGCTGGAATGGATTCTTCAGCATCAGAATCTTCAAAATTGGAGAAGGGAGCCTCTGGCTGGTCAGTAATGTCTGATTCATCAGCAGAATCATCAGAAGACACTGGCTCATGGGGCTCTGCCCTAGGTCTCTTCTCTGGGGGCCGAGAAGCCCTGTCTGGGTGAGATTGAGATCCTCTAATTAAAGAAATTAAATCTTCTGCCAAAATAAGCATTTTAGAACTAGAAGAGGGCCTGGATGTGGGGGGTCTAACAGGCACTGTTTTAGTAGTCTTGGCTGCTTTAGCCCTGGCGAAGGCATGGACATGGCTGCTGGAGGCCTAGCAGCACCACGTGCTGGGGTAGAGACATCCAAGGGGATGGTGTCTGATAAGTCAACCACCGTAGTGGGTAAAATTTCTGAGGTCGATTCAAGAGTTGTAGCAGGGGCCTCAGTTGTAGGAATAGGTTCAGCTGTACTTTGATCAGTTTTCTCGGTTTCGGCCGAAACCGAGACACTCGATTTGCTTAACCATGGTTTCGCCGAAACCGCGGACCGCGAGTGTCGGTCTTTTCTTTGCTTTTGGTAGATTGGGTAGTCGGAGGATCCGGCGGCATAATGTACACAAAATCAGAACCAAAACTGTTCTGCAAACCGACCGACGCCTAAGCGTTCGTCGGTTGAAAGAAGCACAGGCCGAACAGGCTGCTACGCCGTGGGCTGGGCCTAAACAAGGCAGACAGTAAGAGTGGAAATCTTTATGAGGTATTTGTTTCCCACAGGTTAAACAATTGTTAACTTTTTCTGACATCGGCTGAGGCAAGAAAAAGTCCCCAACGGGGTACTTAGCTTTAGAAGTATTCGAAGTAGTATTCGGTAGAAGTAATCTCTGGATCCGACCGACCGGCACTTGCGAACAGCTTCTGCTTCGGGCGCCACGCGGCAAGAAAGACTGAGGAAAATGGCGTCGGCTGATGCTTTTATACCCGAAGACCAACAAAGATGACGTCGGGTGGAGTGCGACATCAGCCGTAGCCGGACCCGGACTTTGGAATCCGGCCGACTGCAGGGCTGCCTGACGACAGGACAACCCACTTGTTATGACTGCAGATGCATCCATGAAGGACATCTCTGAAATCCAAAGAATAATGGCAGAAGATGAAAATTCAATAAATTCGCACCAGAGCAGGTCAAAATAGCGTACAAAAGTATTTAATAACCGCTTTCATCTCACGACTTCATCAGAATACAAATGGATAAAAAACACTAGCATCTTAAATACAATAAATATGCTTTTAAACTTTTAAATTTTAATTACTTTGCTTTAATTGATTGATTAAGCTTGTATTTAAGATGCTAGTGTTTTTTATCCATTTGTATTCTGATGAAGTCGTGAGATGAAAGCGGTTATTAAATACTTTTGTACGCTATTTTGACCTGCTCTGGTGCGAATTTATTGAATTTTCATCTTCTGCCATTATTCTTTGGATTTCAGTGTTTTTTGCTACCTCTGGTTTATCAGTAAAAGAAACTCTCTGAGCCTTTTCTTGAAATCAGAGTAATCCTGACCTTCCCAGTGAAAATGTTCCCTCATAGTGTGTAAAGTTTCCCCAAAAGAGTAATCTTCTGGAGGGGAAGCTGAGGGAATAGAGTCCTCAGCATCAGAATCTTCATAAGAAGAGAAGGAATAGTCTTGGTCCTCAGAGGAATTCGAAGAAATAGACAGTTGTTCAGAGGAAGCAGACTCTTCCTCTTGTCTAGGCCTTTTCTCAGGAGGAGGCTGTGAACCCCTGATAAGAGAAATCAAATCTTCAGCCATTTTGAGCATCTGTTTCTTAGGCATAGGGCTTTGAACAGGAGACTGAAGTGAAGCCTTTTTCGATTTAGGAGTCTTCGACTTGGAAAACGTTTTGACCGTCAAGAGTCGTCGGTCTGAAAACGCCTTGATAAACTGATGGCGTTTCAGAAGTACCGACGTTCTTGGAAGGTAAATCGTCAGAAGGGCCTGAAGTAAAAGGCTGCGTCGGCCTAGTACATTCCGTCAAAATATCTGTAGCGGTCTTGGGTTCCAGAACTGCAGTAGTCAGAGGCTGCGTCGGAGCCTCACTGAGAAAGTACAGTTTTGTACCTACCATAAATGTAGATGTCCGAACAGGATAGCATCTGCAGTCCTAACAAATGGGTTGTCCTGTCGTCAGGCAGCCCTTCGGTCGGCCGGATTCCAAAGTCTGGGTCTGGCCTCGGCTGGTGTCGCACTTCACCCAACGTCATCTCTGCTGGTCTTCGGGTATAAAGGCATCAGCCGACGCCATTTTCCTCAGTGTTTCTTGCCCCAGATGCCAGTAGCCCTCTTGGATAGCTAAATTTTTGGGTAAATGCCAATGTTTCCCAAAATGTAGAAGGCAAACACAAAAATATGCATGTATGTACATATATACAAACAAATACACCATAAGAGATCCCCCCCAGCTAGCTATTAGGTGGGCAATACCCTAGGAGTACCACAGAGGGGAAGGAGGGTGGGTAATCCTGACTGCAGATGCTATGCTGTTCGGACATCTACATTTATGGTAGGAACAAAACTGTACTATGTCCTTCAAGGATGCATCTGCAGTCATAACAAATGGGTAGAATACCATAGCCAAACTAGGGAAGGAGGAATAAGAATTATGGTGTACTTAGGATCCCTTGCAACACAGCAGTGGCAAACCCTGCTCGGGATCTAGAGTATAGAGGTAAGTTATAATGCTTGGCAAATGTATGCACGGAGGTCCAAGTAGCAGCCTCAATAATGTCCTTGGTAGCCACTCCTCGTAAGAAGGCTGTGGTAGTGGCTGTAGCCCTTGTAGAATGAGGCCTTATGTTCTGTGGAATTTGCTTTCCATGATAGGAGTAACAGAATCTTATGCAATTTCCTATCCACTTTGAGATTGTCTGTTTGAAAATTGCTTTTCCTTCCCTTCCTGTTGCATAGGCTACTAGGAGCTGGTCAGTTTTTCTATTGCCCTTGGTTCTGTCCAGGTAGTAGCGCAACTGTCTATGTACATCCAAGGTATGTAGCAGTCTTTCCCCTTTGTTCTGTGGATTGGGAAAGAAGGTAGGTAGGTGGATTGCCTGGTTTAGAGACAGTCTGGATACCACCTTAGGCATAAATGTAGGATTAGTTCTCATGGATACTCTATCTTGATGGAAGATTAGGAAGGGTTGTACTGCCATTAAAGCCTGTAGTTCCGAAACCCTTCTTGCTGAAGTAATTGCCAGAAGGAAAGCAGTTTTCCAGGATAGGTGTTGAAGATCTACTGTTGCTGCTGGTTCGAATGGAGGGAGTGTCAGTTTTTCTAGCACAAAATTCAAGTCCCATGCTGGTAATGGTGGTTTCCTAGGAGGTTTTACATTCTTAATTCCTCTGAGGAATTGCCTGAGTAGAGGATGCGAGAAGACAGGGTGATCGAGGCTGTATTCTGCAGAAATAGCTGATGCATGTATCTTGATGGAGGAATAGGACAGGCCAGTATGTAAGAGCTCTGCCAAATACTCCAGGCTGTTGGCAATATCTACCTTTGACACATCTTTCCCTCTTTCCGTACTCCAAATGACAAACCTTTTCCATTTTCCTGCATAGTTCCTTCTAGTAGAAGGTCTGCGGGCCTCAAGGATAATGTCTTTAACCCTTTGGGATAAATCTGGGTTAGATGCTCTTATGTAATGTTCCAGGCAGTGAGTTGTAGAGTTTTCAGGTTTGGATGCAAGATGTTGTAGTTGCTCTGAGTCAACATCAAAGGAATCAGGGGTAGAGACCACGTTCCCCCCCGAGACATGCTCCTCAGTAATGGATACCAATGTTGCCTTGGCCAATTTGGAGCTATCAGAATTATCCTTGGTCGTTCCTCTTTGATTTTCAGTAGTACCTTGTGCATCAAAAGAAGGGGTGGAAATGCATATGCTGTCAGGCCTTTCCAATTGAAGGATAGAGAGTCCACCTTCCAAGCAAGAGGGTGGTATGTCCTTGTGCAGAATTTCTTGAGCTGGTGATTGAGTGGGGATGCAAATAGGTCTATTTGTGGTATTCCCCATTTCTTTGTGATGGCCTTGAAGATGTCCGGGTGTAGCATCCATTCGTGAGCATCCGAGGTAGTTCTGCTTAACATGTCTGCTAGGATGTTTTCTTTTCCCGGTACAAATATTGCCTGTAGTTGAATGTTGTAGCTCAGAGCCATATTCCAGAGGTCCAGAGTCATTCGGCATAGGGGGTATGAATGAGTGCCTCCCTGTTTGTTGATGTACCACATGACTGTGGTGTTGTCTGTCCTTATCATCAATTGTCCCTCTTTGAGGAATGGTCTGAAATTCTGGATTGCTAGTTTTACTGCCAGCATTTCTTTTTGATTTATGTGCAGGTGCAGTTGATCTGGAGTCTATAAGCCTTGAATGCACTTGTCCATCATGTGTGCCCCCCAACCGAGATCTGAGGCATCCGTTGTGATGGTTTGGCTTGCTTGAATATTGTGGAAAGACAATCCTGGGTTTGCCTGGCATGTCTGAGCCCACCATAGGAACTCTTGTTTCAGGCATGGAATTAGTGGTATTTCGGTTTCTAAGCTGTGCTTGTGTTGAGACCATACATTCTTTAGGTACCACTGTAGCTTTCTCATATGCAGTCTGGCATGGGGGACCAAGATTATGCAGGATGCCATGAAACCCAAGGCCTGTAGTACTTTTCTTGCTGTTAGTTTGTTCTGCTTTGCTAGTGCCAAGAAGTACAGAGGAAGTTGTTCTTGCTTTTCTGCAGTTAGGAATGCCATCTGTTTTACTGTGTCCAATTCTGCACCCAAGAATGTTATTGTCTGGGGTGGTATCAGTTTTGACTTTTTTAAATTGACTGTGTATCCCAGGGCTTGTAGTAAGCAAATGACCCTTTGTAAGTCTTGTGTCAGCTTGCTTTTGTTGTCCGCTTGTATCAGGCAGTCGTCCAGGTATGGATAAATTTGGATTCCCTGAAGCCTGCAATGAGCGATTACTGATGCCAGGCATTTCGTGAACACTCTGGGCGCAGTAGATAAGCCAAAGGGCAATGCTGAGAATTGATAATGCTCTGATCCTGCAAGAAATCGGAGGTATCTTCTGCAAATTGGTCGTATGGGGACGTGCAGGTATGCCTCCTTGAGATCTAGAGTTACCAGCCAATACTCCTTGCCCAGCATGGGAAGAAGTTGGTGTAGGGTCAGCATTTTGAATTTTGGAACGATGATGAATGTGTTTAAAGCGGACAGGTCGAGAATAGGTCTCCAACTGTTCTCTTTTCTTGGTACTAGGAAGAGTCTGGAGTAAAATCCCTTGCCCTGTTCTGTAGGTGGTACCCTTTCCACAGCTCTCATCTTTGTTAAGTGAGCTATTTGTTTTAGGGCTTCTGACTTTTGATTTGGTGGCAGGTTTGGCATTCCTCTTTTTGCTGGTAAGGTGTGGAAATGAAACCTGTAGCCTTGGTCTATAGTTTGCAAAATCCAGTTGTCTCTTGTGATATAGTGCCAGTTTTTTGAAAATAAGGCTAACTTTCCGCCTAAAGGTGCTACTATTTGTTCCCTGTTAGGTGGTGTTAGAACCAAGTCACTGTGATTGTCCTGTTGCAGTGGTAGTGGTTGCATCCGTGCCTCGTTGGTTATTGCCTTGCCACTGGCGTCCCCTGTAGGCACCTCCTCTGGTTTGATTTCTGCCTCTGGAACGTCTATTCCTGCCTCTCTGATTTTTAGAGGAGTCTGGAAAGGACCAATTTTTGGAAGGCCAGTTCCTGCTGAACCTTGGGGGCTGTACCTGTAAGAAATCTTTAACTGTTTGTACAGATTTTGCCTTCTCTTCCATTTTCTTCATTACTTGTTGTGCAGGAGAACCAAATAGACTGACCTTGTCCATAGGAGCATCTAAAAGCTTTGCTTTAACATGATCCGGCAAGACCTGCTCTTTTAACCATGCATGCCTTCTTATAACTGTGCCAGTCATGTCTGATCTAAAAGAAGCCTCCAGTGCATCATAGCCACATTTTAAAGAATGGTTACTAACCTGCTGAATGTTTCTAAGGACTCATCAGAGGACAGTTTCTTAGCTAACTGATCAAGCATAAACTCTTGGTATTGGATCATATGAAACTGACAGTTTAAAGCTCTAGCTGAGAGAGTAGCGGAGGTGTATACTTTTTTACCCCATCTCTCTAAGGACCTGGATTCCCTATCAGAAGGGAGAGGGTTTTTAGCTGAGGTCGAAGCAACTGCCTTAGGTCCCTGGGAGATAGTCTGCGGATCTGCAAAAGGGGCCTTGTATAAGTGGTGATGAGTGTCCGGTACCCTGTAGAACCTGTCTGGCTTAGCAGGGGCTGGAGGTAAAGTATCAGGAGCAGTGCAAACATCATTAAATGCATCATCCACAACAGGAAGAACTGGAGGTATAGCTAAGGGCCTATGCTGCGGTAAGTGTAAAAAGGTCCTAAGCCTTTTTCTTGAATCTGAGAAGTCTTGTCCCTGCCATTGGAATTGCTCTCGCATGGCATGTAAGGTTTCCCCAAAAGAAAATTCCTCTGGTGGAGAGGCAGAAGGAATAGATTCTTCAGCATCAGAATCTTCATAAGTAGAAAGAGGAGCCTCTGGATGGTCTGTAATGTCTGAGTCATCTGAAGAGTCATCTGAGGAGCCTGGCTCTGGGGGCTCTGCTCTAGGTCTCTTTTCTGGAGGCTGTGAGGCCCTGTCTGGGTGAGATTGGGATCCTCTTATTAAAGAGATGAGATCCTCTGCCAAAGTAAGCATTTGTGAACTGGAGCTGGGCCTGTGAGAGGGGGGCTTAACAGGCACTGATTTAGCAGTTTTGGCTGCTTTAGCCCTGGCAAAGGCCTTTATAGACATGGCTGCAGGAGGCCTAGCAGCACCACGTGCTGGGGTAGAGACATCCAAAGGGATGGTGCCCGATAACTCTAAAGAAACTACATTTGTAGGCAAAATTTCAGAGGCCGATTCAGCTAGGGTAGAAGGGGCCTCGGTAGTAGTCATGGATTCGGCTGTAGATTGAACCGTTTGCTCGGTTTCGGCCGAAACCGAGACACTCGCGGCTTGCTTTACCGTGGTTTCGGCCGAAACCGGACCGCGAGTGTCGGTCCTTTCTTTGCGCTTTAACAATTTGGGTAGTCGGAGGATCCGACGGCATAATATACGCAAATTCTGAGCCGAAAACTGTTCAGCAAACTCCGACCGGCCTAAGCGTCGCCGGGTTGAAGGAAGCACAGGCTAAACAAGCTGCTACGTCGTGGTCTGGGCCTAAACAAGGTAAGCAGTAAGAGTGGAAATCTTTATGAGGTATTTGTTTCCCACAGGTTAAACTGTTATTTACTTTTTCTGACATCGGCTGAGGCAAGAAAGAGTCCCCAACGGGTACTTAGCTTTAGAAGTCTTGAAGTTGTATTTGGTAGTATTAATCTCTGGATCTGACCGACCGGCACTTGCGAACAGCTTCTGCTTCGGCGCCACGCGCAAGAAAGACTGAGGAAAATGGCGTCGGCTGATGCCTTTATACCCGAAGACCAGCAGAGATGACGTCGGGTGAAGTGCGACACCAGCCGAGGCCAGACCCAGACTTTGGAATCCGGCCGACCGAAGGGCTGCCTGACGACAGGACAACCCATTTGTTATGACTGCAGATGCATCCTTGAAGGACATCTGTACTATGTCCTTCAAGGATGCATCTGCAGTCCTAACAAATGGGTAGAATACCATAGCCAAACTAGGGGAGGAGGAATAAGAATTATGGTGTAGTTAGGATCCCTTGCAAAACAGCAGTGGCAAACCCTGCTCGGGATCTAGAGTATAGAGGTAAGTTATAATGCTTGGCAAATGTATGCACGGAGGTCCAAGTAGCAGCCTCAATAATGTCCTTGGTAGCCACTCCTCGTAAGAAGGCTGTGGTAGTGGCTGTAGCCCTTGTAGAATGAGGCCTTATGTTCTGTGGAATGTGCTTTCCATGATAGGAGTAACAGAATCTTATGCAATTTCCTATCCACTTGGAGATTGTCTGTTTGGAAATTGCTTTTCCTTCCCTTCCTGTGGCACAGGCTACTAGGAGCTGGTCAGTTTTTCTATTGCCCTTGGTTCTGTCCAGGTAGTAGCGCAACTGTCTATGTACATCCAAGGTATGCAGCAGTCTTTCCCCTTTGTTCTGTGGATTGGGAAAGAAGGTAGGTAGGTGGATTGCCTGGTTTAGAGACACTCTGGATACCACCTTAGGCATAAATGTAGGATTAGTTCTCATGGACACTCTATCTTGATGGAAGATTAGGAAGGGTTGTACTGCCATTAAGGCCTGTAGTTCCGAAACCCTTCTTGCTGAAGTAATTGCCAGTAGGAAAGCAGTTTTCCAGGATAGGTGTTGAAGATCTGCTGTTGCTGCTGGTTCGAATGGAGGGAGTGTCAATTTTTCTAGCGCAAAATTCAAGTCCCATGCTGGTAATGGTGGTTTCCTAGGAGGTTTTACATTCTTAATTCCTCTGAGGAATTGCCTGAGTAGAGGATGCAAGAAGACAGGGGGATCAAGGCTGTATTCTGCAGAAATAGCTGATGCATGTATCTTGATGGAGGAATAGGACAGGCCAGTATGTAGGAGCTCTGCCAAATACGCCAGGATGTTGGCAATATCTACCTTTGACACATCTTTCCCTCTTTCCGTACTCCAAATGACAAACCTTTTCCATTTTCCTGCATAGTTCCTTCTAGTAGAAGGTCTGTGGGCCTCAAGGATAATGTCTTTAACCCTTTGGGATAAATCTGGGTTAGATGCTCTTATGTAATGTTCCAGGCAGTGAGTTGTAGAGTTTTCAGGTTTGGATGCAGGATGTTGTAGTTGCTCTGAGTCAACATCAAAGGAATCAGGGGTAGTGTCCACGTTTTCCCCCCGAGACATGCTCCTCAGTAATGGATACCAATGTTGTCTTGGCCAATTTGGAGCTATCAGAATTATCCTTGGACGTTCCTCTTTGATTTTCAGTAGTACCTTGTGCATCAAAGGAAGGGGTGGAAATGCATATGCTGTCAGGCCTTTCCAATTGAAGGATAGAGAGTCCACCTTCCAAGCAAGGGGGTGGTATGTCCTTGTGCCGAATTTCTTGAGCTGGTGATTGAGTGGGGATGCAAATAGGTCTATTTGTGGCATTCCCCATTTCTTTGTGATGGCCTTGAAGATGTCCGGGTGTAGCATCCATTCGTGAGCATCCGAGGTAGTTCTGCTTAACATGTCTGCTAGGATGTTTTCTTTTCCCGGTACAAATATTGCCTGTAGTTGAATGTTGTAGCTCAGAGCCATATTCCACAGGTCCAGAGTCATTTGGCATAGAGGGTAAGAATGAGTGCCTCCCTGTTTGTTGATGTACCACATGACTGTGGTGTTGTCTGTCCTTATCATCAATTGGCCCTCTTTGAGGAATGGTCTGAAATTCTGGATTGCTAGTTTTACTGCCAGCATTTCTTTTTGATTTATGTGCAGGTGTAGTTGATCTGGAGTCCATAAGCCTTGAATGCACTTGTCCAGCATGTGTGCCCCCCAACCGAGGTCTGAGGCGTCCGTTGTGATGGTTTGGCTTGCTTGAATGTTGTGGAAGGACAAGCCTGGGTTTGACTGGCATGCCTGAGCCCACCATAGGAACTCTTGTTTCAGGCATGGGATTAGTGGTATTTCGGTTTCTAAGCTGTGCTTGTGTTGAGACCATAAATTCTTTAGGTACCACTGTAGCTTTCTCATATGCAGTCTGGCATGGGGGACCAAGATTATGCAGGATGCCATGAAACCCAAGGCCTGCAGTACTTTCCTTGCTGTTAGTTTGTTCTGCTTTGCTAGTGCCAAGAAGTACAGAGGAAGTTGTTCTTGTTTTTCTGCAGTTAGGAATGCCATCTGTTTTACTGTGTCCAATTCTGCACCCAAGAATGTTATTGTCTGGGATGGTATCAGTTTTGACTTTTTTAAATTGACTGTGTATCCCAGGGCTTGTAGTAAGCAAATGACTCTTTGTAAGTCTTGTGTCAGCTTGCTTTTGTTGTCCGCTTGTATCAGGCAGTCGTCCAGGTATGGATAAATTTGGATTCCCTGAAGCCTGCAATGAGCGATTACTGATGCCAGGCATTTCGTGAACACTCTGGGCACAGTAGATAAGCCAAAGGGCAATGCTGAGAATTGATAATGCTCTGATCCTGCAAGAAATCTGAGGTATCTTCTGCAAATTGGTCGTATGGGGACGTGCAGGTATGCCTCCTTGAGATCTAGAGTTACCAGCCAATACTCCTTGCCCAGCATGGGAAGAAGTTGGTGTAGGGTCAGCATTTTGAATTTTGGAACGATGATGAATGTGTTTAAAGCGGACAGGTCGAGAATAGGTGTCCAACTGTTCTCTTTTCTTGGTACTAGGAAGAGTCTGGAGTAAAATCCCTTGCCCTGTTCTGTAGGTGGTACCTTTTCCACAGCTCTCATCTTTGTTAATTGAGCTATTTGTTTTAGGGCTTCTGACTTTTGATTTGGTGGCAGGTTTGGCATTCCTCTTTTTGTTGGTAATGTGTGGAAATGAAACCTGTAGCCTTGGTCTATAGTTTGCAAAATCCAGTTGTCTCTTGTGATATAGTGCCAGTTTTTTGAAAATATGGCTAACTTTCCGCCTAAGAGTGCTACTATTTGTTCCCTTGTAGGCGGTGTTAGAGCCAAGTCACTGTGATTGTCCTGTTGTAGTGGTAGTGGTTGTATCTGTGCCTCGTTGGTTATTGCCTTGCCACTGGCGTCCCCTGTAGGCACCTCCTCTGGATTGATTTCTGCCTCTGGAACGTCTATTCCTGCCTCTCTGATTTTTAGAGGAGTCTGGAAAGGACCAATTTTTGGAAGGCCAGTTCCTGCTGAACCTTGGGGGCTGTACCTGTAAGAAATCTTTAACTGTTTGTACAGATTTTGCCTTCTCTTCCATTTTCTTCATTACTTGTTGGGCAGGAGAACCAAATAGACTGACCTTGTCCATAGGAGCATCTAATAGCTTTGCTTTAACATGATCCGACAAGACTTGCTCTTTCAACCATGCATGCCTTCTTATAACTGTGCCAGTCATGGCTGATCTAAATGAAGCCTCCAGTGCATCATAGCCACATTTTAAAGAATGGTTACTAACCTGCTGAATGTTATTCACCATTTCTAGAACATATTTCTTATCTAAGGAATCATCAGAGGACAGTTTCTTAGTTAACTGATCAAGCATAAACTCTTGGTATTGGATCATATGAAACTGACAGTTCAAAGCTCTAGCTGAGAGAGTAGCAGAGGTGTATACTTTTTTACCCCATCTCTCTAAGGACCTGGATTCCCTATCAGAAGGGAGAGGGTTTTTAGCTGAGGTCGAAGCTACTGCCTTAGGCCCCTGGGAAATAGTCTCAGGATCTGCAAAAGGAGCCTTGTATAAGTGGTGATGAGTGTCCGGTACCCTGTAAAACCTGTCGGGCTTAGCAGGGGCTGGAGGTAAAGTATCAGGAGCAGTGCAAACATCATTAAATGCATCATCCACAACAGGAAGAAAGTACAGTTTTGTACCTACCATAAATGTAGATGTTCGAAGATCCACATTGCTGCAGTCCTTACATATGGGGTAGTCCGCTGTCCTCGGTCGGCCCGAATACCAAAGTATTAGGCTGACGTCGGTCAAGGCGCTTAAAACTGACATCAGGACGTCAGGGTACAAAAGCGCATGACCGACGTCATATCCTCAGTCTTTTCTTGCCCCAGATGTCAGAAGGCCCTAAAAAGAAAGACCAAAGCCAAAAAACAGCAAAAAACAACCAACCACCACTGCACTAACCATATTTACAATATTTACAACCCAAACCACACAACCACCTCTAACTACAGAGGTGAAGGAGGCAGTAATTGACTGCAGCAATGTGGATCTTCGAACATCTACATTTATGGTAGGTACAAAACTGTACTATGTTCTTCATCTCACATTGCTGCAGTCCTTACATATGGGTAGAATCCCAAAGCAGAGGTAAGGGAGGATGGCAAAACTATAAAGCATTAGGAGCTGCCAAAATGCCCTGTAAAATTGCAGTGGCAAATCCAGCCCTAGATTTAGAGTAAAGTGGAAGGTGGTAATGCTTAGAGAAAGTATGCACTGAACTCCAAGTAGCTGCCTCCAAAATATCTTTAGTTGCCACCCCTCAAAAAAGCTGTAGAAGTGGCAGTAGCCCTAGTGGAATGTGGCCTAATCCCAGCTGGAATCTCCTTACCATGATGGGAATAACAGAAAGCAATACAAAATCCAATCCACTTAGAAATAGTTTGTTTTGAAACAGGTTTGCCCTGAGAACCCAAAGCAAATGAAACAAACAACTGCTGAGACTGCCTGAACCCTTTAGTTCTGCTCAAATAATATCGCAACTGTCTGTGTATATCCAAAGTGTGCAAAATCTTCTCCCCTTTATTTTGGGGGTTTGCATAAAAAGTAGGCAAATGAATAGTTTGGTTTAAAGCCACACTAGAAACCACCTTAGGCATAAAGGAAGGGTTAGTACGCAAAGACACCCTATCCTTGTGGAAAATTAAGAAAGGCTCAACCGCCATAAGGGCCTGTAATTCAGAAACCCTTCTCGCAGAGGTAATGGCCAACAAAAAAGCAGTCTTCCATGATAAATATTTCAACTCGGCAGTCGCTGCAGGCTCAAAAGGTTGTAGAGTGAGTTTCTCCAACACAAAATTGAGATCCCAAGCAGGAGTAGGATCTCTACGTGGGGGTCTTATATTCTTTGCCCCTCTAAGGAATTGCTTTAACAAAGGATGAGAAAATAAAGGTGGGTCACAGTCATAGTGAGCAGAAATTGCTGCAGCATGAACCTTTATAGAGGAGAAGGACAAACCTTTGTCCAATAACTCAGTAAGGTATTGAAGAACAACACTTAAATTAGGTTTAGAAACATCAAAGTCCTTTGCTGTACTCCAAATTAAAAATCTCCTCCATTTATCTGCGTAAACTTTCCTTGTACTAGGCCTTCTGGCCTCCAAAATAACATTCAAAACTTGTTGTGGAAGCTGAGACCCTCCAGGGTTTAAAACAGAATATGCCAGGCTGTCAGATGCAGAGAGTGAAGTTTGACATTGAGTAAATGACTGTTCTCCTGAGACAGCAGGTGTGGAATCGAAGGCAAAGGCCATGGAGGCTCCCGTACCAGACTTCTCAGTAATGGGTACCAGTGCTGTCGAGGCCAATCCGGAGCTATTAAAATCATGGTTGGCTTGTCCTGTCTGACCTTCAGGAGTACCTTTGGGAGGAGAGGCAGTGGCGGAAAGGCATACATGTGAAGATTGCTCCAATTGAATGAGAGAGCATCCACTTTCCAAGCTGTGGGATGAAACCTTTTTGTGCAAAACTTTGGCAGCTGGTAATTTAGTGGAGAAGCGAACAGATCTATGTCTGGAGTTCCCCATAACACTGTCAATTTTTGAAATACATGAGGATCCAATTTCCACTCGTGGGGATCCATAATTTGTCTGCTCAACACATCTGCTAAGGAGTTCTGTGTTCCTGGCAGAAACCTTGCCTGAAGATTTAGCTGTAAACTGAGAGCAGTCTCCCACAAAATCATTGCTTGTCTGCATAGAGGGTATGAATGAGTCCCCCCTTGCTTGTTGATGTACCACATGACAGTTGTGTTATCTGTTTGAATCAACACCTGCCCTGGAAGAAGTAAATCCTTGAAAGCTATCAATGCAAATTGGACTGCTAACATCTCCTTCAAGTTGATATGTAAATGTTGAAGTCTGGCAGGCCACGTGTCTTGTACCCATTTTCCATTTAGATGAGCTCCCCAAGCTTTGTCTGAGGCATCTGTCGTTAGAATCTGACTCGCCTCTGGTCGGGTCACAGAGAATCCCTTGTTTAGGTGACATTCCTGAGCCCACCACAAAAATTCCTTTTGAATGCAAGGTATTATCTGAATGACAGTGTCCATATCTTGGCAGTGTTGCGTCCATACATTTTTGAGATACCATTGTAGCTTCCTCATATGCAGTTTGGCATTGGGAAGTACCAGAATACAAGATGCCATGAACCCCAAGGCTTGAAGGACTGTCCTTGCAGTCAGCCTGGACTGACGAGACAACTGATGGAAGTAGAGAGAAAGATTCTTTTGTTTGTCCGGGGTCAAAAAGGCCATCTGGGATGCTGTATTCAGTCTCACACCCAGAAAGCACATGTCCTGAGAGGGTACTAGACTGGACTTTATTTCGTTCACAGAATACCCTAGGCATCTTAACACTGCCATCACATACTGTAAATGATGAAGAAGTTCGTCCTTTCCTTGAGCCAGAATCAGGCAATCGTCCAAATAAGGATAGATTTGTATTCCTCTTAGCCTGAAGAAAGCTACCACTGGAGCCAGAACCTTTGTGAACACTCTGGGCGCAGTAGATAAGCCAAAGGGCAATGCAGAGAACTGATAGTGAAAAATCCCAGCCCGAAAACGCAGATACTTCCTGCAACTGGGCCTGATAGGAACATGAAGGTAAGTCTCCTTGAGATCCAGAGTCACCATCCAGTGATCTTTGCCCAGCAGAGGTAAAAGCTGTTGTAACGTCAACATTTTGAACTTGGGAATGTCCAGATATATGTTGAGGATAGATAAATCCAAAATTGGTCTCCACGTGTTCCCTTTCTTTGGTACTAGAAACAGGCGAGAATAAAATCCTAGGCCCACTTCTGGCAGAGGGACCGGTTGTATAGCTCCTATTTGAAGTAGTAGAGAAATCTGTTTGTGAGCCTCTAGTCTTTGCTGAGGAGGAACGTCTGGCATGCCTTTGAAAGGAGGTAAAGTATGGAAATAAAACTTGTAACCTTGGTGTATGATATCCAATACCCATTTGTCTTGGGTAATTAAAATCCAATTTTCCTTGAAGAGTGCCAACCGTCATCCCAAAGGTGCTGCCAGGCAAGAAGAATCTGGCAGCTGAAAAAGTAGGTCATTGGGCCTGTTTACGAAAGGACTGGCCCCTGCCCTCACTCGAAGACTGTGCAGGTGAACTCCATGTTCTAGGCCTGAAGGAACTCTGAGCTCTGCCCCTACCACGTCTAGATCTACCCCTAGACTGAGAATCAGAAGAAGGATACGTCCACCCCTTAGCAGGCCAATTTCTACTAAACTTTGGAGGCTGAACCTGCAAAAATCTTTGACAGTCTGCATAGACTTAGCCTTGTCTTCCAATTTCTTCAAGACTGACTCCACAGGTGGACCAAACAACACTTCATACTGCAAAGGAGCATCCAAAATCCTTGTCTTAACATGGTCAGATAAATTCTGATCCTTAAGCCAGGCGTGCCTGCGAAGAACTGAACCAGTGGCAGCCACCCTAGAAGAGGCCTGCAAAGCATCAAAACCACACTGTAAAGAATGCTTACCCACCTGTTCAGAGACATGCACCAAATCTTGTAATTCTTTACAGTCAATGCCTTCTGCCAGAGCATCCACCTTAGATTTCAATGTGGAAAGAAGAAAATTTTGATATTTCAACATATGAAACTGGCAATTCAAAGCCCTCATTGCTAAGGTAGAAGATGTATAGGCCTTCTTTCCCCATCTATCCAAAGCTCTGGCCTCTTTATCTAGAGGAACCGGATTCTTTACAACAGAGGCCTTGACACCCTTAGGTCCCTGACTAATAGTTTCTGGGTCCGCCCTAGGACTCTTATAGAGATATTTATGAGCCTCAGGCACCCTGTAATACCTATCCGGTTTAACAGGCGCAGGAGGCAGAGAATCAGGATTAAGTGAAGCCTCTGAAAATACATCTTGCACAACATCCAGAACAGGGGGTATAGCTAAGGGTCTATGTTGAGGTAAAAACAAAAACTCCCTAAGCCTTTTCCGTGAATCAGAGAAGTCCTGACCTTCCCACTTAAAATGTTCCCTCATAGAATGAAGAGTCTCCGAAAAAGAAAAATCCTCTGGAGGAGAAGCAGAAGGAGTGGAATCTTCTGCATCAGAATCAGAGTAAGGAGTGTACTCCTGCAAGTCTTCAGCCGAAGACTCTGAAACATCCGAAGCCTGTTCAAAACTTTCCAACTCTGGCTCTACCCTAGGCCTCTTATCAGGAGGGGGCAAAGAACCTCTAATCAGAGTAATCAAATCTTCTGCCATTTTAAGCATGTGCTTCTTAGGCACAGACCCTGCTAAACTAGGACTGACACCAACAGAAGCTAAACCTGGCCTGCCTCTGGAAGAAGCCTTGGAAACAGAAGGAGAGGGTCTAACCACCCTGGGAAGGGAGGGGAGTACAGAAACCTGAGAAGCCCCTTCAGCCTGACCTGCCTCGTCTACCACATCTTCCAAAATCAAAGTCTCCCCCTGAGACTCCAGAGAAGCCACCATCGGAACCACCGGTTCCACTGAAGCCTCTAAAGAACCGGCGTCCGGAACGGACGACTCATCTTGCCTGGGTTTAACCGCTTTGTCTTTGCGCTTCTTCATGGAAGCGGGCGTCGGAGTATCCGACGGCATATTATAATTGCACCGCTTACCTAAGACCACCTTAGCTCAATCTAACCTTCGCTTAATAGTGGGCTTTTTGAAGCTAGCACAAAGCGACCCGACTACGGCGTGCTCAGGCCCCAAACAAGGAAAGCACAAAGAATGATAATCGCTATGCGTATCTGTTTCCCACAAGAAATACAATTATTCACTTTTTCTGACATCCGTAATACACTGAGGCAAGAAAAACCAAAATATTCCCAACGGGTACTTAGCCAACTTGGATTCGGTCTGAAACTCAACTCAAAATTTCAGAACGCCGAACGGCACTTGCAACGCTGCTTCTGCATCGGACCATGCGGCAAAAAAGACTGAGGATATGACGTCGGTCATGCGCTTTTGTACCCTGACGTCCTGATGTCAGTTTTAAGCGCCTTGACCGACGTCAGCTTAATACTTTGGTATTCGGGCCGACCGAGGACAGCGGACTACCCCATATGTAAGGACTGCAGCAATGTGAGATGAAGAACATCTGGAGGTATAGCTAAGGGCCTATGTTGCGGTAAGTGTAAAAAGGTCCTAAGCCTTTTTCTTGAATCTGAGAAATCTTGTCCCTGCCATTGGAATTGCTCTCGCATGGCATGTAAGGTTTCCCCAAAGGAAAATTCCTCTGGTGGAGAGGCAGAAGGAATAGATTCTTCAGCATCAGAATCTTCATAAGTAGAAAGAGGAGCCTCTGGATGGTCTGTAATGTCTGAGTCATCAGAAGAGTCATCTGAGGAACCTGGCTCAGGGGGCTCTGCTCTAGGTCTCTTTTCCGGAGGTAGTGAGGCCCTGTCTGGGTGAGATTGGGATCCCCTTATTAAAGAGATGAGATCCTCTGCCAGAGTAAGCATTTGTGAACTGGAGCTGGGCCTGTGAGAGGGGGGCTTAACAGGCACTGACTTAGCACTTTTGGCTGCTTTAGCCCTGGCAAAGGCCTTTATAGACATGGCTGCAGGAGGCCTAGCAGCACCACGTGCTGGGGTAGAGACATCCAAAGGGATGGTGTCCGATAACTCTAGAGAAACCACATTAGTAGGCAAAATTTCAGAGGCCGATTCAACTAGGGTAGAAGGGGCCTCGGTAGTAGTCATGGATTCGGCTGTAGATTGAACCGTTTGCTCGGTTTCGGCCGAAACCAAGACACTCGCAGTTTGCTTAACCGTGGTTTCGGCCGAAACCGCGGACCGCGAGTGTCGGGCCTTTTCTTTGCGTTTCTTAACAATTTGAGTAGTCGGAGGATCCGACGGCATAATGTACGCAAAGTCTGAGCCGAAAAACTGTTCAGCAAACTACGACCGACGCCTAAGCGTTCGTCGGTTGAAGGAAGCACAGGCTAAACAAGCTGCTACGTCGTGGTCTGGGCCTAAACAAGGTAAGCAGTAAGAGTGGACATCTTTATGAGGTATTTGTTTCCCACAAGTTAAACAGTTATTTACTTTTTCTGACATCGGCTGAGGCAAGAAAGAGTCCCCAACGGGGTACTTAGCTTTTAGAAGTCTTCGAAGTAGTATTCGGTAGTATTAATCTCTGGATCTGACCGACCGGCACTTGCGAACAGCTTCTGCTTCGGGCACAACGCGGCAAGAAAGACTGAGGAAAATGGCATCGGCTGATGCCTTTATACCCGAAGACCAGCAGAGATGACGTCGGGTGAAGAGCGGCACCAGCCGAGGCCAGACCCAGACTTTGGAATCCGGCCGACCGAAGGGCTGCCTGACGACAGGACAACCCATTTGTTAGGACTGCAGATGTATCCTTGAAGGACATCCGGAGAACCAGAGACCGGATCAACCGAGGCCTCGGAATCGGGCTTAGGCCTGGGCTGTCGGTCCTTGTCGCTGCACTTTTTGTGCACGCTGGTAGTCGGTAGCTCCGACGGCATGTTATAGTTAAATTTTCTACCAAAAAAGTGTTGTGCGAAATCAAATCGTCTTTTAATAGTACGTTTATTAAATCTGGCACAAAAACGACAAGAAGTGACGTCGTGATAGGCAAGGTATGCAATAAGAATGAAAATCCTTATAAGGTATTTGCTTCCCACAAGAAATACAATTGTTAACGTTTTCTGACATCGGTCTGAGACAAGAAAAGTTTCCCCAATGGGGTACTTAGCTTTATAGAAGACTTCGGTCTGAAATTCAGGACCCAGGACTTTGGAATTCAGGCCGACTGAGGGCAAACTCTCAGCAGGATTACCCAAATGTAATGACTGCAACAGTGAAACACGAAGAACATCCAAAATATTTAGAAGCGTAAATATACCCACGACGGACAGTTCATTGGTTAAATAAGGCAGAAAACCGACAGAGAGATACTTCGTGGTCAGGGCCTAGGCAAGAAATACAGTACGAATGAAAATGTTTATAAGGTATTTGCTTTCCACAAGAAATGCAATTATTAACTTTTACTTACATCAGTAAGAGCAACAAAAAGTTTCCCCAATGGGGTATTTAGCTTTTAGTTGAAGACTTTGGGTCTGAAACTCGAAAACGTAAATTTCAGGAGTCGTACGACCGGCACTTGCGAACTGCTTCGGACACCGAACAGCAAGAAAAACTTGATGTAATGGCATTGGCTGCATCTTTTATACCCCTGATGACATGACATCATGGAAGAAGGGACGGCAACTGACGCAGGAACCAAGACTTTGTTAATCAGGCTGACTGAGGGCTACTGCAAGCAGATAACCCAAATGTGATGACTGCAACAGTGAAACACGAAGAACATCCCTGTAATATCTATCAGGTTTTCTGGGAGCAGGAGGTAAAGAGTCAAGGGTCAAGCTAGATTCCGAAAAGGCATCGTCAATAATGTACAGCACAGGAGGGATAGCTAAAGGCCTGTGTTGGGGCAGGAGTAAGTATTTAAGCCTCTTTTTAGAATCAAGAGTAATCCTGGCTTTCCCAGTGAAAACGCTCCTTAAGAGTATGCAAGATTTCACCAAAAGAAAAATCCTCTGGGGGAGAAGCCGAGGGAATAGAGTCCTCTGCATCAGAATCCCCATAAGTAGATAAAGGTAAATCCTGGTCATCAGAGGAGACAGAAATTTCAGAATCCTGGTCAAAAGTATCATAAGCAAATTCAGTCCTAGGTCTCTTAGAGGAGGAAGCATGGCTTCCCCTGATTAAAGTAATAAGGTCTTCAGCCATTCTTATCATTTGTTTTTTAGGCAAAGAGGCCTGACCATCCGGTCTGGGCGTCGGTTTCCTAGGCATGGTTCGAGTTTTAGGCCTAGAAGAAGAAGATGGTGTCCAGTTTAATATGCACGTCAGTAGGCCTGAATACACCCTCAGAAGCCGGTGCCTGCACAGTGGCTCCGGACCCATCCAAGGTAGAGACAATCGTAGGTACCACAGTTGAAGCATCTCGTGGCATACCGGACTCCGAATGGGAATCAGTAGAGGCCTGCGAATCTGAAGTAGTGGGCATCAGGGGCTGCGAAAACGCCTCACTGAGTACTGGCGAACTGGTGACTAGCTTAGGAGAAGCGTCGTCGGCAGCTTTGGACCTAGGCGGCCTGTCTCTGTCTTTATCTTGCATTTTTTTGGAATGTTGATAGTCGAGTGGCTTACTGAAGACACATCTGGATAATTGAACCAAGTACAAAAATATTTAGAAGCGAAAATGTACCGACGATGAATAGTGCGTGGTTTAAATAAGGCACAAAACTGACAGCGAGGTACGTCTTGGTCAGGGCCTAGGCAAGGAATACAGTACGAATGAAAATCTTTATGAGGTATTTGCTTTCCACAAGAAATACAATTTATTTACTTTTACTGACATCGGTTTAGAGCAAGAAAAAGTTTCCCCAATGGGTTACTTAGCTTTAGTTGAAGACTTTGGTTCTGAAACTCGAAAACGAAAATTTCAGGAGTCAGCTGACCGGCACTTGCAATCTGCTTCTGCTTTGGGCACCGCACGGCAAGAAAGCCTGATGTAATGGCATCGGCTGCATGCTTTACACCCCTGACTACCTGACGTCACAGAAGATGAGATAGCAACCGACGCAGGACCCAAGATTTTGATAATCAGGCCGACTGAGGGCTACTGCAAGCAGATAACCCAAATGTGATGACTGCAACAGTGAAACACGAAGAACATCTTCTTAGTGTAGAATATGATGCAGCTGAAGCTTCAGCTGCATCATAACTGCATCTTAAGAAGTGTCTATTCACCTGAGAGGTGAGGGCTACCAGGGAGGTCAAGGAAGCTTTGGCTACACAATCAGGATTGTCAGCTAATTCCTTAGTGCTTTTGTCCAGCAGAGCTAAGGAATATTTGGTCATGTGAGTTTGGTAGTTAGTGGCTCTGAATGACAGGGTAGCAGAGGTGTAAATTTTCTTTCCCAACCTCTCCATATTCTTGCTGTCCTTGTCAGCTAGGAGGAATGGTAGTGGTAGGAAGAAGCTTGGAAGTCCTATCAGTACAGATGGAGATAGTGGCTGGATCAGCAGGAGGGCACTTAATCAGAAATGTTTCTGTCTCAGGGACTTTATAGAGTCTATCTGCTCTCCGTGGGTCTGGAGGTTGGGAGTCTGGGTTGATGAAAGCAGAAGCAAAAGCAACCAGGAAGGCTGGCTGAATAAGAAGGATAGCAGAAGGACTGGGGGAGTTCATTTGTATCAGGTCGTAAAACGTCTTCTGTACTTCAGTCATTGATATTTCATCTTATTGATCATTTCCCCATAGGTTAAATCCTCCACAGGGGAGTCGGGTTCAACAAAGCCTTCCTCTGGAGATCCATATCCCAGGGGGCAAGAGAGGACTAAGAGAGGGGAATACTCTGAGGAATCAGACAGTTCCTCCTCTTCTAGTTTTTCTACCCTCCTTTCAGAAATGAGAGGCCTAGGACTTAGGAGGGGAGGAGCAGTGTTAGGGGTTTCTGAGGCAGTAGGCCTAAGGGCCATAAAGACATTAAACAAACTCTTGCTGAAGGCCTGCCAATCAGGCATGCTTTCAATAGCAGGAGCTAGATTTTTTGTTTTCTGTTTTTTCTTTAGAGGCTTCGCTGGCGTCTGGCTGGGAGAAGGCCTCGGGTCAGGCATAGGGATGGCGGTGGCAGAAAAAGACGACCCCAAAGTGAATACTGGCCCCCCCCCCCGGTATCTAAAGTAGACACCGGTATATCCATTTTGGACGTGGCATCCACTCGAGATTGTGCGGCTTCCTCAGTGGTACCTGCTTTATCCACACCGGCGGATACTGAATCCTCAGCCAAGCCAATGTCGGCCACAGACTGAGGAATGGCTGAAAGAGGCTCAGCTGAAGAAGTAGGCCACAAGGTTTTGTCTCTTTTCTTGGGCAATTCAGATGGGGCTGCAGATGCGGCCTCCATCCCTAACGCTATTTGTTTCAAGCATTGATTTTCTAAGTACAAATGTAATGTCTGTAAATAGCAATGTAAGGTCTTAGGGACAAAAGATTGACAAATCGCACAGTTCTCGTGGTCATGTTCCTTACCTAAACAAAAGATGATCATGGGTGTCTTTGGTCTTTGTGGGGAATCTGCTGACCACATTTACACTTACCCTTTCTGGATGACATGAACAGACTATAAAAATTAACAGTAGGACTGAAAGGATACCCAATGGGGTACTTAACTGAATATTTCTTGATCCAACGTCCACGAGATGCAGGAGCACCTGGCATACGACTTGACTGCTGAAATGTTCTGAGGACTGGTGCATGCAGATGTCACTTTTATGGCCCACATACCTGCTGCCACATCAGACGTCTGACGCACCTACAGGGACTGTAAATCTTTGGAAACCTGGCCGGACGAACTGGAGGGGAAGAAGGGTAAACCCACATGTAGAATACTGCACACTGGAATAGAAAGACATCATCCTCTACCACTTCCAAAATTGGTGGGATAGCTAAAGGCGTGTGTTCAGGGAGGTCCAAAAACTCCCCAACTCTCTACTTGGCTTGGGGTAAGATTGTGATTCCCACTGAAAATGCTGCTTCATAGCATGAATAGTCTCCCCAAAAGTTTGATCCTCTGGAGGTGAAGCCAAGGGAAGGGTCTCCTCAGAGTCTGATTCTTCATAGGCTGTATAAGAGGGTCCTTCCTCTGACACGGGAGTCCTCCAAGTCTGAATCCTCTTCAGACATGAAGGGTTCAAGGTCAAGATCAGTATATGCATCCCTTTTCCTTTTTTCAGAGGCAGCTTCACCTGTGGTCTGTCTAGCCCTCACAATACTAATTAAATCAAATCCTGTTGGGATTCTGGTAACTGGGAGCCCATAGGCCTAAGTGGAGATGCTACCACACTGCCCTTCTTTGGGGTGAGTTTAGTCTTAGGCCTAGGTGCATCTGATGTCATACCGCTTGACTCTGAAAATACACCAGCATAGGCATAGGCCTTGATGTGTCACAATTTAAGGAGTGCTAGCCAGAAGCCATGGCCTGCTGAGCAGCCTCAGACCCAACCAATGAGCTGAAGATAGTGGAAGTTGAAGGAACTGAAGGGATGTCGGGACTCCAAATGGGTCTCAACAGAGGCCTAAGTCACTGTTTCAAATGTTGAAAGGGGCTGTGAAGGCACCTCACCTTCTTCAACAATGATCAGTCTAGCAGGAGAGTCAGGTGGGGAGTATTGTTGTCCGATGACTTAAGCTTACATTTCTTTCTCTTTTTTTGCACTTATGCACCTCAAGATCAGGACGACCAGCGGATGCTATTGGACGCGTTTCAACTGATTCTTGTCTTAGAAAACAAGCTAAGAATTCAGTCCTATGCCTAATAGTTCTACCATTAAACCTAACACAAAAATGACAATTTGGGACATCGTAGTCTGGGCCTAGGCAAGTAACACAAAGCATATGGAAGTCTCTGTGTAGGATTTGTTTACCACAGTGGAGAAAAATTAACTTTATCTGACATGAGTTAAATGAAAAACAAAGAGTTCCTCAATGGGGTACTTTTCTTTCCAACGACAACTTCTCTCTGGTGTGGACCAAACAACAAACTTGAAAACTGCTTCAGGCTCCGGTGGCAAGAAAAGACTGCAGTGATTATGCAGGCTGGCTCCCTTTACACCTGACTGTATTGACATCCACCAGACTAGGAGTCAAAAATGGTTTTCTCTGGTAGTTAGGCCAGCTGAGGGCTTTCAATGTGGAAAATCCCAACAGTCAGGACTGCAACAGTGAAACACAAAGAACACCTGCAGATGATTTGTAAGTAGCCATCTGAAGCAACTCATATCATCTCCTCAGAAATTCAGATACTTGAGAAGAATCTCACTTAAAAAAGTATTCCATCATCCTAGCAACTGTGTCCCCAAAGGGCAATTCCTCAAAAGAAGACTCCTCCTCATCAGAACCATAAGCCAAAGCCAAAGGCGTCTGAGAAGAATAGGACAAATTATCAGACTCTGAATTGTCATCTGAGGAATCTGCTTCCCTGGGCCATTTAGAAAGGTTTAAGGTCAAAAGAGGAGCAGGCACTGAAACCCCTTGAGGGGGCTTCAGGGCCATCAAGGCAGAAAACAAGCCCCGAATGAACTCTTGCCATTCCCACTGAGGATCCTTAGGACACACCGAAACATGCTTCAGTTTTTGTCTTTTCTTGAAAGGGATGTCAGCCCTAATAAATACTGGAGGCTCCAACCCTTGGTAAGACTCAGTAAGAGTATCCGTAAACTTTTTCCTGACTAGTACCTGTGGAATCCCACTGGCACTCTCCAAGATAATCAACCGTGGTTTCCCTCTCAACATCCAGAGCAGATGCATGCAAACCTTCACAGGACATGCAAAAAGACAGATAAATGCCAGGTCACAGCAGAGGAATCCGATGCAAACGCCAAAAGTCCTACAGAGCTATAACCCACTTCTAGAGGGTGGCCTGTGGAGGCTAGAGAGCTAAAGAATCCAGCTAAGACTTCTTGGTCTTCTTACCAAATGGGAAGTATCTCACGGTTAATGGATTCTGCCATGTTACCCTGGGCTAACTGTTTAAGCTGTTGGTTTTTAAGATAAATGGCCAGGGAAGACAAATTGCTTCTGAGTGTCTTAGGCACAAACACCTTATAGATACTACAAGAGGTCTGGTCATGGGAAGCACTCAAACAAAACAGACACTGTTTGTGATGAACCTTACAGGGGAATCTGCCTCCCACACTGATATTTACTTTCTTAGATGACAAATTCTAGGAAAGCAAAGTAAACACAAGACCAAAGAAAAGAAAAGAAAAAAAAAAGAAAATCCCAACAGGGTACTTAACTGACAGCTAGATAGTTATTCAGCAAAGCAATAATGTTTTCAGAGCATTCAGAGCAAAGAATAATAACGACATTCTGACTGTCGGCAAAAAAGTTCTGGATAACTGCATCCATACGTCACTTTTACGCCCAACATCCTGTGTAGGCAATATGTGTGAAGTACAGTGCATTCAAGACCATAAGGCTTTGGTATACTAGCCTAACATTGGGCTGCCCTGGACTGGAGACCCACACAGTAAAGAATACTCCCAACAGTGACATAGAAGAACATCATCCCAGTCACACAGACATCAAGGAGTGATTCTAGTATCTGATCATATTGCTGAAGGCTGACTAATATGGCAGCCTTTTAAAGACATGCAAGATAGCAACAGCAAAACATTACAATCAATGTATTCCCTTCTCACTCATTTATAAGCTGACTGATTAATACATGCTCAAATTTCCATGTAACTCCTGTTTATAAAACTTTGCTAATCAGAACATGGTTGCACTATTCTGGTACATCCAGATATCTTTAATTGTGCTAAGAAAATGAACAAAATTGAAGAGTGCTGTTAAACTAAAAGCATGTAAACAATTTCCTTGAACTGCTTCCTAATGAAAAACTTCATAGGGGAACCCATTTATGTCACGGTTGTGACCAGCAGAGATCTAGGCTAATGCCTGGTTCTCTGAAGATGCCTCATAGTATTCTACTCACCTAAGTATGTTAAAACCTGCAGTGCGGCCATTCTCTTTACTTGCTCATATTCACATACAGAGCTGTTGGGTTTTATGCAGACAGTATTTATGAGATGATATGGAATCCCTTGAATAAACACCTGAAACTTGAAGAAAACCACTCCATTTTCCCCTGTAATCCAACGCTTTATATGATACATTGGCAAACCCAGCTGCCTCTTCACACAGATCTTAGCCAAACTGTCCACAGGATCCCACGTGACTCTCTGATGGTTACTGCCAGCACAATGCTCATCAGGAAGACCAGGAAGAGGACACTGCAACAGCTGGTTACAAGCAGCTGCAGCCTTCTCTCGCTCTTTCTGCATTTTGACTTTCCTTTGGGGTTTCAGCCAGTCCACAACAATTGGGTGTCCCCACAGTTCAAGGTACCCTAAAACAATATGGGTGGTACAGACCAGTTAGAAAAAGGCAGGACACAGCACCTCTCAATAAAAAAATCAAACATCAGGTAAAGTAAAACAGCAGTTAAGTGTCCTAATTATCAACCTTTTTATTTAAAAAAAATATCAGAAACTACTTAAGACTATATAAAGCATATTTGTGTAAGAACTTACCATAATCTTAGATGTCCTACTCTTCCATGTTGCGGAATTCATAACAGTAGGAAGGCTGCTGCCTGCAGCACCACCATCTGGCCAGTTTACCAAAGTCTTTGTTTCAGGAGGGTACGTGTGCCGACCCTTACCAGGGCCATAAACTGACATTGGGTATAAAAGTGACATCTGCACGTATGCTCATCAGAATATTTTGCCACATACAGTAGTGCTTCTGTGGGTTAAGGGGAGTCCTATTTGGAGACCCTTAGACTTACATGTAGGCCATGCCCAGGACAGTAGGTTGACTGTGTTGAGAGAGGAGATGGGGGAAGAGAATGGCTATGTCCCCACAGGTATGTCATGGTGTGATAGTTAGGAAAGAAACGGGGTAGGTGGGTGGGACTGAATACTGCAACATGGAAGAGAAGGACATCTAAGGTTATTTTAACTTCTAACTAACTATTCTATGGCCTTCTATTCTCATGCTGCAGTATTCATAAAGTACAGTTGTGTACACCTACCATAAATGTAGATGTTCGAGTGTCTTCACTGTTGCAGTCATGACTGTAGGGCTCTCCCCTGCCGGCAGGCAGCCCTCGGTCGGCCAGAATCCCAAAGTCTGGGACCGGCGTCGGCTGTTCAACCATGCTCCCTGACGTCAGAGCACCAGGAGTACAAAGCTGACAGCCGACACCATCTTCTCCAGTTTTTCTTGCCCCAGATGTCAGGAGTCCCAAAATGAGAAAGGTCCCATATCCTTTGCAAATACACCTCAGAAGAATGGTGAAAAAAGCAAAGTACAGTTTTGTACCTACCATAAATGTAGATGTTTGAGTGCTAATACAGTTGCAGTCATAACAGATGGGTTCTCCTGCCATCAGGCGGGTTCTCGGTCGGCCGAATTCCAAAGTCTAGGTCCAGCGTCGGTTGTCGTCGCTTCTTCCCTGATGTCAGTGCGACAGGGGTATAAAGGAAAGTACAGTTGTGTACACCTACCATAAATGTAGATGTTCGAGTGTCTTCACTGTTGCAGTCATAACTGTAGGGTGCTCCTGCCGGCAGGCAGCCCGAGGTCAGCCAGAATCCCAAAGTCTGGGTCCGGCGTCGGCTGTATAAGCTAGTATCCTGACGTCAGGACGCCTTGGTACATAGCCCTCAGCCGACGCCATCTTCTCCAGCCTTTCTTGCCCTAGATGTCAGAAGTCCCCAACAAATCAAAAATGAATCCAACAAGGAAACACAAATACACCACAAATATGAGAGAAAGAGGGATAGGAGGAGGACCCCGACTGCAACAGTGAAGACACTCGAACATCTACATTTATGGTAGGTGTACACAACTGTACTATGTTCTTCGTGTTTCACTGTTGCAGTCATAACTGTAGGGTGGAATCCCAAAGCA
Organism: Protopterus annectens; assembly: GCF_019279795.1. Taxonomy (NCBI): domain Eukaryota; kingdom Metazoa; phylum Chordata; order Ceratodontiformes; family Protopteridae; genus Protopterus; species Protopterus annectens. The sequence continues at coordinate 1,085,571,010 of NC_056733.1, read as the reverse complement.
GTGTAGAGAGGAGGAGGCTTTAGATAGAAGAAGGGGAGGCAAGAATACCCTGCAAGACAGCAGAGGCAAAGCCTGCCCTAGACTTAGAAAACAAGGGGAGATTGTAGTGCTTGGAAAAGTATGCACAGAACTCCAAGTGGCAGCTTCCAAGATATCCTTGGTAGGGACTCCTCTGAGGAAAGCAGTAGAAGTAGCAGCTGCTCTAGTAGAATGACTTCTAATGGTCCCTGGAAACTGTTTCCCATGATGAGTGTAACAAAATCTGATTCCATAAGCAATCCATTTGGAAATAGTTTGTTTAGAAATAGGTTTTCCAAGAGAACTGGAAGCAAAGGAAACAAACAATTGGTTAGACTTTCTGAAATCTTTAGTCTTGTCCAAGTAAAATCGTAACTGTCTGTGCACATCCAATGAATGCAAAATCCTTTCCCTTTATTTTGAGGATTTGGAAAGAAAGTAGGAAGGTGAATTGTCTGATTCAAAGCCACTTTCAAATCACCTTAGGCATGAAAGTAGGATTGGTCCTCAAGGATACTCTGTCCTGATGGAAAATAAGGTATGGTTCCACAGCCATGAGAGCTTGCAACTCTGAGACCCTTCTGGCAGAGGTCAATGCTAACAAAAGAACAGTCTTCCAGGATAGAAATTTAATATCTGAAGATGCAGCAGGCTCAAAAGGAGGCAAAGTAAGTTTTTCTAAAACATAATTAAGATCCCAGGCAGGGACAGGAGGGGTCCTTGGAGGCCGCATATTTTAGCCCCTCTCAAGAACTGCTTCACCAAAGGATGTGAAAAACAGGAGGATCAGAACTGAAATGCGAGAGATAGCAGAAGCATGAATCTTAATGGAAGAAAAGGAAAGTCCTTTACATAAAAGTTCAAAGGTAAAGCAAAATAGAGGAGAGATCAGGAACCTGAGGATCAGAGCCTCGGTCCTGCATCCAAATAGAAAACCTCTTCCATTTAGAGGCATAAGATTTCCTAGTGCTAGGCCGTCTAGCTTCCAAAAGAACATCCAAAACTTGTTTGGGAAGACTAGAGGAAATCAAATTCCTTTGAAGAGCCAAGCTGCCAAGCAAAGGGTCTTGAGATTGGAATGTAGTAACTGACCCTGATGCTGGGACAGAAGCGAAGGGTTCAGTGGAAGAATCCAAGGAGGCCCCGAGAACAGGAGCTTTAAGGTTGGATACCAAAACTGTCGAGGCCAATTTGGAGCAATCAAGATGAGGAACTTGGGCTTGTCCTGCTTTATCTTCAGTAGTACCCGAGGCAGTAGAGGAAGAGGAGGGAAGGCATATGCTGACAGGCTTCTCCAGCTGAAGGACACATCCACTCTCCATGCTGTTTTGTGGAAGGACCCGGTGCAAAAGCGAGGCAGCTGATGATTGAGATGGGATGCAAACAGATCTATCTGGGGACATCCCCAAACTGCAGTAATCCTGTTGAACAAGTTGGTGTCTAGCATCCATTCGTGAGGATCTGAAATGTTTCTGCTCAGGCTGTCTGCTAAGAGATTCTGTTTCCCTGGAATGAATTGAGCCTGGAGATGCAGATTCAAATTTAGAGCTGTGTCCCATAAACCCATAGCTAGTCTGCAAAGGGGGTATGAATGAGAAAGTACAGTTTTGTACCTACCATAAATGTAGATGTCCGAATTGGATAGCATCTGCAGTCATAACAACTGGGTTGTCCTGTCGTCAGGCAGCCCTTCAGTCGGCCGGATTCCAAAGTCCGGGTCCGGCTTCGGCTGATGTCGCACTTCACCCGACGTCATCTCTGTTGGTCTTCGGGTATAAAAGCATCAGCCAACGCCATTTTCTTCAGTGTTTCTTGCCCCAGATGCCAGAAGCCCTATAGAAGGCTAAAAATTTTGGATAGATGCCAATGTTTCCAAAAGATAGAGGTAAACACAAAAATAAGCATGTATGTACATAAATACAAACAAATACACCATGAAAGAAATCCCCCCACTAGCTAGCTATTAGAAGGGTAAACACCCTAGGAGTACCACAGAGGGGAAGGAGGGAGGGTAATCCTGACTGCAGATGCTATCCAATTCGGACATCTACATTTATGGTAGGTACAAAACTGTACTATGTCCTTCATGGATGCATCTGCAGTCATAACAACTGGGTAGAATACCATAGCCAACTAGGGGAGGAGGATAAAAGTAAATTATGGTGTGTTTAGGATCCCTTGCAGAACAGCAGGGCAAACCCTGCTCGGGATCTGGAATATAGAGGTAAATTATAATGCTTGGCAAATGTATGCACGGAGGTCCAAGTAGCCGCCTCAATAATGTCTTTGGTAGCCACTCCTCGTAAGAAGGCTGTGGTAGTGGCTGTTGCCCTTGTAGAATGAGGTCTTATGTTCTGTGGAATTGGCTTTCCATGGAAGGAGTAACAGAATCGTATGCAATTTCCTATCCATTTGGAGATTGTCTGTTTGGAAATAGCTTTTCCTTCCCTTCCTGTTGCATAGGCTACGAAAAGTTGGTCAGTCTTTCTGCTATTTTTTGTTCTGTCCAAGTAGTAGCGTAGCTGTCTATGTACATCCAAGGTATGCAGTATTCTTTCCCCTCTGTTTTGTGGGTTGGGAAAGAAGGTAGGCAGGTGGATTGCCTGGTTTAAAGACACTCTGGATACCACCTTAGGCATAAATGTAGGATTAGTCCTCATGGACACTCTATCTTGGTGGAAGATTAGAAAGGGTTGCACTGCCATTAAGGCCTGTAGTTCGGAAACCCTCCTTGCTGAAGTAATTGCCAGTAGGAAAGCAGTTTTCCATGACAGGTGTTGTAGGTCTGCTGTTGTTGCTGGTTCAAAAGGTGATAGTGTCAATTTTTCTAGCACAAAGTTCAAGTCCCAAGCTGGCAATGGTGGTTTCCTTGGAGGTTTTACATTCTTGATTCCTCTGAGGAACTGCCTGAGCAAAGGGTGTGAAAAAACAGGTGGATCAAAGCTGTATTCTGCTGAAATAGCTGATGCATGAATCTTGATGGAGGAGTAGGACAGGCCTGAATGAAGTAGTTCAGCCAGATACTCCAGAATGTTAGGCATATCTATGTTTGATACATCTTTTCCTCTTTCAGAACTCCAAATGACAAACCTTTTCCATTTCCCAGCATAATTCCTTCTAGTTGAAGGCCTGCGTGCTTCAAGAATAATGTCTTTAACTCTTTGTGAAAGTTCTGTATTAGCAGCTACTATGTGATGTTCCATGCAGACAGTTGCAGCGTTTTTAGGTTTGGATGCATGGTGCTGAAGTTGTTCTGAGTTAGCATCAAAGGCATCAGGGGAATTGGCCACATATTGTTCCGAGACATGCTCCTCAGTAGTGGGTACCAATGCTGTCTTGGCCAGTTTGGAGCTATCAGGATTATCCTTGGACGTTCCTCCTTGATTTTTAGCAGTACTTTGTGTATCAAGGGAAGAGGTGGGAATGCATATGCTGTTAGGCCTTTCCAGCTGAAGGAGAGCGAGTCCACTTTCCATGCTAGTGGGTGTAATGTCCTTGTGCAGAATTTTTTGAGCTGGTGATTGAGAGGTGATGCGAATAGGTCTATCTGAGGCATTCCCCATTTCTTCAAGATGGTCTTGAAGATATCCGGGTGCAGCTGCCATTCGTGGGCATCCGATGTGGTCCTGCTTAACATATCTGCTAGAGAGTTTTCTTTTCCTGGCACAAATATTGCCTGTAACTGGATGTTGTAGCTGAGTGCCAGGGTCCACAGCTCCAAAGTCATTCTGCATAGGGGGTAAGAATGAGTGTCTCCCTGTTTGTTGATGTACCACATGACTGTGGTGTTGTCTGTCCTTATCATCAAGTGGTCCTCCTTGAGAAATGGTCTGAACTTTTGGATTGCCAGTTTTACTGCCAGCATTTCTTTTAGGTTGATGTGCAGGTGAAGTTGGTCCTGTGTCCACAATCCTTGTACGCATTTGTCCAGCATATGCGCCCCCCATCCTAGGTCTGAAGCATCTGTTGTGATGGTCTGGCTTGCTTGACCCTTGCGAAAGGGCAGGCCTGGGTTTGACTGGCATGCCTGAGCCCACCATAGGAACTCCTGTTTTAAGCATGGTATTAGTGGGATTTCCGTTTCTAGGCTGTGACTGTGTTGGGACCATAAATTCTTTAGGTACCACTGTAGTTTTCTCATATGTAGTCTGGCAAATGGAACCAAGATTATGCATGATGCCATGAAACCCAAGGCCTGCAGTACCTTTCTTGCTGTTAACTTGTTCAGTTTTGTTAGTGCCAAGAAGTAAAGAGGGAGTTCTTTTGTTTTTCTGTAGTTAGGAATGCCATTTGTCTTACTGTGTCCAATTCCGCTCCCAGGAAAGTCCTTGTCTGGGATGGTATCAGTCTTGACTTTTGTAAATTGACTGTGTATCCCAGTGCTTGAAGCAAGTAAATGACCCTTTGTAAATCTGTTGTCAGCTTGCTTTTGTTGTCCCCTTGTAGCAGGCAGTCGTCCAGGTATGGATAAATTTGAATTCCTGTAGTCTGCAATGGGCGATTACTGATGCCAGGCATTTTGTGAATACTCTGCGCAGTAGATAAGCCAAAGGGCAATGCTGAGAATTGATAGTGCTCTGATCCTGCAAGAAATCTGAGGTATCTTCTGCAGATTGGTCGAATGGGGACGTGCAGGTATGCCTCCTTGAGATCTAGAGTTACCAGCCAACACTCCTTGCCCAACATGGGAAGAAGTTGCTGTAGGGTCAGCATTTTGAATTTTGGGACAATGATGTAAGTATTCAGGGTGGACAGGTCTAGAATTGGTCTCCAACTTTTTCCTTTCTTGGAACTAGGAATAGTCTGGAGTAGAACCCTTTCCTTGCTCTGCTGTTGGCACTTTCTCCACAGCTCTCATGTTTGCTAACTCCATTATCTGTTGTAGAGCCTCTGTCTTTTGATTTGGAGGTAGATTTGGCATTCCTCTTTGTCTGGTAAAGTGTGGAAGTGGAACCGGTAACCTTGATCTATGGTTCGTAAAATCCACTTGTCCTTTGTTATGTGGTGCCAGTTTTTTGAAAATAAGGTTAGCTTTCCGCCTAGAGGAGCTGCTATTTGTTCCCTGGTAAGCGGGTTTAGGATTAAGTCACTGTGGTTGTGTTGATGTAGTGGCAGGTGTGGAGTCTGTGCCTCTGTTGTTACCTTGCCACTGTCGTCCTCTGTAGGCACCTCCTCTGGATTGGTTTTTGCCTCTGGAACGTCTATTCCTGCCCCTTTGAGGTCTTGTGGAGTCAGGAAAGGACCAATTTTTGGCAGGCCAGTTCCTGCTAAACCTTGGGGGTTGAACCTGCAAGAAATCTTTAACCGTCTGGACTGATTTTGCCTTTTCTTCCATTTTCTTCATAACCTGCTGGGCAGGTGTACCAAACAAACTTGTTTTATCCATAGGAGCATCCAGCAATTTAGATTTAACATGATCCGGTAAAGCTTGCTCCTTTAGCCATGCATGCCTTCTAATTACAGTGCCAGTCATGGCTGATCTAAATGAAGCCTCCAGTGCATCATAGCCACATTTTAAAGAATGGTTACTAACTTGCTGTATGTTATTTACCATTTCTAATACATATTTCTTATCAAGAGATTCATCAGTGGTTAGTTTTTTAGTTAACTGATCAAGCATAAACTCTTGGTATTGTATCATGTGAAACTGACAGTTTAAAGCTCTAGCTGAGAGAGTGGCTGAAGTGTAAACCTTTTACCCCATCTGTCTAATGACCTTGCTTCCCTTTCAGAAGGAACAGGGTTTTTAGCTGTGGTCGCTACTGCCTTGGGACCCTGGGAAATAGTTTCGGGTCTGCAAGAGGGGCCTTGTAAAGGTGGTGATGAGTATCTGGCACCCTGTAAAATCTGTCTGGTTTGGCAGGGGCTGGGGTAAAGAATCTGGAGCGGAGCAGACATCATTGAAAGCATCATCCACCACAGAGAGAACAGGAGGTATAGCTAAGGGCCTGTGCTGTGGAAGGTGCAAAAGGTCCTAAGTCTTTTCTGGAGTCTGAAAAATCCTGTTGCTGCCATTGAAACTGTTCTCATGGCATGCAAGGTTTCCCAAAGGAGAATTCTTCTGGTGGGGAAGCAGCTGGAATGGATTCTTCAGCATCAGAATCTTCAAAATTGGAGAAAGGAGCCTCTGGCTGGTCAGTTATGTCTGATTCATCAGCAGAATCATCAGAGGACACTGGCTCATGGGGCTCTGCCCTAGGTCTCTTCTCTGGGGGCTGAGAGGCCCTGTCTGGGTGAGATTGAGATCCTCTAATTAATGAAATTAAATCTTCTGCCAAAGTAAGCATTTGAGAACTGGAAGAGGGCCTGGTTGAGGGGGGTTTAACAGGCACTGTTCTAGTAGGCTTGGCTGCTTTAGCCCTGGCGAAGGCCTTAATGGACATGGCTGCTGGAGGCCTAGCAGCACCACGTGCTGGGGTAGAGACATCCAAGGGAATGGTGTCTGATAAGTCAGTGGGAAGCACCGTAGTGGGTAAAATTTCTGAGGCCGATTCAAGAGTGTTAGCAGGGACCTCAGTTGTAGAGATAGATTCAGCTGTATTTTGATCAGTTTTCTCGGTTTCAGCCGAAACCGAGACACTCATGATTTGCTTAACCATGGTTTCGGCCGAAACCGCGGACCGCGAGTGTCGGTCTTTTCTTTGCGTTTTGGCAGAATGCGTAGTCGGAGGATCCGACGGCATAATGTACGCAAAATCAGAACCGAAAAACTGTTCTGCAAACTCCGACCGACGTCTAAGCGTTCGTCGGTTGAAAGAAGCACAGGATGAACAGGCTGCTACGTCGTGGGCTGGGCCTAAGCAAGGCAGGCAGTAAGAGTGGAAATCTTTATGAGGTATTTGTTTCCCACAGGTTAAACAATTATTAACTTTTTCTGACATCGGCTGAGGCAAGAAAGAGTCCCCAACGGGTACTTAGCTTTAGAAGTCTTCGAAGTAGTATTCGGTAGAAGTAATCTCTGGATCCGACCGACCGGCACTTGCGAACAGCTTCTGCTTCGGGCGCCACGCGGCAAGAAAGACTGAAGAAAATGGCGTCGGCTGATGCTTTTATACCCGAAGGCCAACAGAGATGACGTCGGGTGAAGTACGACATCAGCCGAAGCCGGACCCGGACTTTGGAATCCGGCCGACTGAAGGGCTGCCTGACGACAGGACAACCCAGTTGTTATGACTGCAGATGCATCCATGAAGGACATCCCCCCTGCTTGTTGATGTACCACATGACCGTGGTGTTGTCTGTGCGAATTAGCAGAGGCCCTGGTTGTAAAAGGTGTTTGAAGGCTAAAAGTGCATTTTGAACTGCCAACATTTCCTTCAGATTGATGTGCCAGTGAAGATGGTCCTTTGTCCAGGTTCCCTGCTGGCAATTGTCTAGAAAGTGTGCTCCCCAAGCATAATCCGAGGCGTCCGTGGTTAGGATTTGAGTAGGCTGAGGGAGACGAAAAGGTTTTCCTTCGTTTAACGTGCATGCCCTGGACCACCAGAGGAACTCCTTCTGGAGGCAGGGGATCAGAGGAATCAGAATATCCAGATCGTGGTAGTGCTGTGACCATACACTTTTCAGATACCATTGAAGCTTTCTCATGTGAAGCCTTGCGTTTGGAATCAACAGAATGCAGGAAGCCATGTAGCCCAGAGCCTGCAGGAATTTCCTTGCAGTGAGCTGAGATAGAGTTGCCAAGGTGTTGAAAGTAGAAGCCAGCTGAGTTTGTTTTTCTGGAGTGAGGTAGGCCCTTTGTAAGGTTGTATTTAAGAGGGCTCCCAAGAATACAATTTGTTGAGAAGGGATCAAATGTGACTTTTTTATGTTCACTGAGAATCCCAGTAGTAGGAGAAGACGTTGAACAAAGTCCAGATGTTGAAGCAGAAGATCTTTGCTGTCTGCCTGAATAAGGCAGTCGTCCAAATAGGGTAAATCTGGATCCCCTGAAGTCTGCAGTAAGCCACTACTGGTGCCAGGCACTTGGTGAAGACTCTGGGCGCAGTAGATAAACCAAAGGGCAGAACAGAGAATTGAAAGTGCCTCGAACCTGCCTTGAACCTGAGGAATTTCCTGCATTCTTGTCTGATAGGGATATGCAAATAGGCTTCCTTTAAGTCCAATGTCACCATCCAGGCGTCCTGAGAGAGCATTGGAATTAGCTGTTGCAGAGTAAGCATCTTGAACTTTGGAATTTCCAAAAGGTGTTTAACACAGAAAGGTCCAGAATAGGTCTCCATGAGTTTTGTTTTCTGGGAACCAGAAACAGCCTTGAATAAAACCCTTTTCCCATTTCGAGAGTGGAACAGGCTCTATGGCTCTCATGGCCAGAAGAGCATCCACTTGAGTTAAGGCCTCTGACCATTGAAGTTTTGGCAGATCTGGCCAACCGTGAGTCCTTGGCAAAGTGTGAAAGTGGAACTTGTAACCTTTTAAAATCACGTCCAATACCCATCTGTCCTGGGTAATATGAGTCCAATTTCTGTAAAAGAGACAGTTTTCCTCCGAGAGGGCGTCCAGGTAAAGGGGTCCTGAAGCCCAACCGAGAGAGTCATTGAGTTTGCTTTCTTTGAGATTGGGATCTGTCTTCTCCCTCCTAGGTGAAGAAGCAGTCCATTGTCTAGATCTGTAAGAGGTCTGGCCTTGACCACGACCTCTGGAGCGTCTATATCTTCCCCTTTGAGGTCTGTCAGACGTGGGAAAGGACCAATTTTTAGAGGGCCAATTCCTGGAAAATCTAGGAGGCTGAACCTGCAAGAAATCTTTTACAGTCTGCATGGACTTTGCCTTTTCTTCCATCTTTTAATAACTTCCTCAGCCTTAGAACCAAAAGAATATCCTGTTGAACAGGGGCATCTAATAACTTAGCCTTAACCTGTTCAGGTAAACTTTGTTCACGAAGCCAGGCATGTCTCCTAATCACAGTACCAGAGGCAGCAGCCCTGCAGGAAGCATCCAAAGCATCAAAACCACAATGTAAGCTATGCTTGTTAACCTGTTCAGTAGCATGCAAAACATCCTGAAGTTCCTTATCCTCTGCACAAGCAGGAAGGGAAGCAAGCTTTTGCTTTAAAACAGACAAAAGAAATTGCTGATATTTAAACATATGAAACTGGCAATTTAAAGCCCTTACAGACAGGGTAGCAGAAGTATATACCTTTTTCCCCACCTGTCTAAAGCACGAGAATCCTTCTCAGAGGGAATAGGATTTTTAGAAGTAGCAACCTTAGCAGCCTTAGAGCCCTGAGAAATAGTTTCAGGATCTGCAGAAGGGTTTTTAAATAAAAATAAATGAGAGTCAGGAACCCTATAAAATCTATCAGGCTTAGAAGGAGCAGGAGGCATGGAATCAGGATTCAAATTAGCCTCAGAAAAAGCATCATCTACAATGTCCAAGACAGGAGGAATAGCTAAAGGTCTATGCTGAGGAAGAAGAAGAAATTCTCTAAGCCTCTTTTTGGAAGCAGAATATTCCTGTCCTTCCCAATGAAAATGTTCCCTCATCTCATGCAAGGTTTCCCCAAAAGAAAAATCCTCAGGCGGAGAGGCAGAGGGCAAAGAATCCTCAGCATCCGAATCCTCATAAGGGGGAAAGGAAGAAACAGAAGATACAGAAGCCTGGTCAGAGGAATCCAGAGTAACATCCTGTCGAGGCCTTTTTTCTGGAGGGGGGTGAGAACCCCTAATCATTGTAAGCAAATCTTCAGCCATCCTCAATGATTGTTTTTGTGTCTTGGGAGTGGATTCAGAAGCAGCTTGAGCTGGAACTTTAGACTTAGTAGGAGTCTTTGTCTTTGCCTTTGCCTTTGAAATAGTGATGTGAGTAGGCCTGAAAACCCCCTCAGAAGCCGGTACCTGCACAGCGGTTCCGGACCCATCTGAAGGAGCGACGTCTGAAGGTCCTGCAGCAGTTAAAATAGTGGGCCTCGATGGCTCCCCATGGGAGTCCGTATCGGCCATCGGTTCAGAAGTGGCGGACGACAGGGGCTGCAAAAGCGCCTCACTGACGACAGCCGAACCGGACGCTGGCTCCAGCTGCAACGAGTCCTGTTTGAACCTCGGAGGCCTGTCTTTGTCTTTGTGCTTCTTTTGAACTCCGGTAGTGTCCGACGACATTCTATAATTGAAGCGTCTGCCAAAATAATTTAAAGCCCAATCGTACCTGCGCTTGATAGTACGAGAGTTGAACCTGGCACAGAACCGACAACAAGAAACGTCGTGGTCAGGGCCTAAGCAAGGTAGACAGTAAGAGTGGAAATCTTTATGAGGTATTTGTTTCCCACACGCTATACAATTATTAACTTTTTCTGACATCGGAGGAACAAGAAAAAGATTCCCCAACGGGGTACTTAGCTTTGAGAAGAGAAGTAACAACTTCGGACCGACAACAACCAAATACGCTGTTCGAAAATCGCCAACCAACGTTTTGCGAGCTGCTTTCCACCGCACGGCAAGAAAGACTGGAGAAGATGGCGTCGGCTGAGGGCTATGTACCAAGGCGTCCTGACGTCAGGATACTAGCTTATACAGCCGATGCCGGACCCAGACTTTGGGATTCTGGCCGACCTCGGGCTGCCTGCCGGCAGGAGCACCCTACAGTTATGACTGCAACAGTGAAACACGAAGAACATCCAGCCAATGCCATCTTCTTCAGTTTTTCTTGCCCCAGATGTCAGGTGCCCCCAGAAGGAAGGCAATACATAAATTTGTGTAATAAAGCAATGCAATATAATCAAAATACAGTAGTTGCAAGCAAATACACCATAAATGAATACCCAAGTCAGGTTGTATGAGGAGGTGTTAGCCAACAGGCCTGTCCCAAGAGGGGAAGGAGGGAGGGAAAAGTACAGTTTTGTACCTACCATAAATGTAGATGTCCGATAGGTATGCATCTGCAGTCATAACATATGGGTTGTCCTGCCTCAGGCAGCCCTTCGGTCGGCTGGATTCCAAAGTCTGGGTCTGGCCTCGGCTGATGTCGCACTTTCCCCGACGTCAGAGCGTCTGGGGTATAAAAGCATCAGCCGATGCCATTTTCCTCAGTTTTTCTTGCCCCAGATGCCAGGTGCCCTCTAGGAAGGCTAAATTTGGATAAATGCTGAAAAGTTCCAAACATTTGCAAATTATATACATATATAAACAAACAAATACACCATAATAGATTCCCCCAGCTAGCTGAAAGAGGGGTAAGCACCCTAGGAGTCCCACAGAGGGGAAGGAGAGTGGGTAATCCTGACTGCAGATGCATACCTATCGGACATCTACATTTATGGTAGGTACAAAACTGTACTATGTCCTTCAAGGATGCATCTGCAGTCATAACATATGGGTAGAATACCATAGCCAATCTGGGGGAGGAGGTACTAAGAGAAGGATGGTGTAGTTAAGATCCCCTGCAGTACTGCAGTTGCAAACCCTGCTCGGGATCTGGAGTATAAAGGTAGATTGTAATGCTTGGCAAATGTATGCACGGAGCTCCAAGTAGCAGCTTCTAAAATGTCCTTGGTAGCCACCCCTCGTAGGAAGGCTGTAGTGGTGGCTGTGGCCCTTGTGGAGTGAGGCCTGATATTTTCAGGAGCTGTCTTTCCATGAAAGGAGTAGCAAAAGCAAATGCAATTTCCTATCCATTTTGAAATTGTCTGTTTGGAAATTGCTCTTCCTTGCACCCCAGTTGCATATGCTACAAAAGGTTGGTCAGTTTTTCTGTTAGTTTTAGTTCTGTCCAAATAGTAGCGTAGTTGCCTGTGTATATCCAAGGTGTGCAAAAGTTTTTCCCCTTTGTTCTGTGGGTTAGGGAAGAACGTAGGCAAGTGAAGCTTGGTTTAAGGATACCCTAGATACCACCTTTGGCATGAAAGTAGGATTGGTTCTCAGTGACATTCTATCCTGGTGAAAAATAAGAAAAGGCTGCACTGCCATTAATGCCTGTAACTGAGATACTCTTCTTGCTGAAGTGATTGCCAGAAGGAATGCAGTTTTCCAGGATAAAAACTGTATGTCTGCTGATGCTGCTGGTTCAAAAGGAGGTAGTGTCAGTTTTTCCAGCACAAAATTGAGATCCCATGCAGGTAGAGGGGGTCTTCTTGGAGGTTTAACATTTTTGATCCCTCTCAAAAATTGCCTGAGAAGAGGGTGTGAGAAGATAGGTGGATCCATATTGTATTCTGCTGAAATTGCTGAAGCATGAATCTTAATGGAAGAATAAGACAGGCCATTGTGGAACAATTCTGCTAAGTATTCTAGGATGTGTGCTAGGTTTGCCACTGTGACATCTGTGCCCTTTGATGTGCTCCAAATGAGAAATCTCTTCCATTTAGCTGAGTATGTCTTTCTTGTGGAAGGTCTGCGAGCCTCCAGGATAATGTCCTTCACCCTCTGAGATAAAACAGTTTGGTTGGGTTTTAAGGAATTTTCCAGGCAGTTAGCTGCAATGTTTTCAGGTTGGGATGCAGGGTCTTGAAATTGTTCTGCATTAGAAGAGGCCATAGGGGAAGAGGCCATGAATTTGCCTGAGACATGCTTCTCAACAGTGGGTACCAGTGTTGTCTTGGCCAGTCCGGAGCTATTAGTATCACTTTTGGCTGTTCCTCCCTGATCTTCAGTAGAACCTTGTACATCAATGGGAGAGGTGGAAAGGCATATACTGTTAGGGCATTCCAGCTGAAAGAGAGAGAGTCCACCCTCCAGGCTTGTGGGTGGTATGTCCTTGAGCAGAATTTCTTCAGTTGGTGGTTGAGTGGGGAGGCGAACAGATCTATCTCTGGCATTCCCCATGTCTTTGTTATGAGTTTGAAGATGTCTGGATGCAGCATCCATGGTAGTTCTGCTTAAGCTGTCTGCTAGTGTATTCTCTTTTCCTGGTACGAATTTGGCCTGCAGCTGGATATTGAGATTCAGGCATAGGTTCCACAGATTCATAGCCATCCGGCATAGAGGGTAGGAATGTGTGCCTCCCTGTTTGTTTATGTACCACATGACCGTGGTGTTGTCTGTCCTTATTAACAGATGTCCTTGCTGGAGGAAGGGTCTGAATGCCTCGATTGCATGCCTCACTGCCAGCATTTCCTTTTGGTTTATGTGCATGCTTAGCTGTCCTTGCAGCCATAGGCCTTGGATAAGTTTGTCCTCCATGTGTGCTCCCCATCCTCGGTCTGAGGCGTCCGTGATGATGGTCTGCCTTGTTTTTGGTTTGTTGAAAGGCAACCCTCTGTTGGACTGGCAGGCCTGAGCCCACCACAGGAATTCCTTTTGAAGGCATGGAATGATTGGTATCATGGTTTCTAGACTGTGACTGTGTTGAGACCATACATTCCTTAGGTACCATTGTAGTTTCCTCATATGCAACCTGGCATGTGGAATTAAAATTATGCAGGATGCCATGTAACCCAGGGCCTGCAGGACTTTCCTTGCAGTAAGCTGAGTTTGCCTTGTCAGAATCATGAAGTAATCTGGAAGTTGTTTTTGTTTTTCTTCTGTGAGAAAAGCCATCTGGGTGATTGTGTCCAGATCCGCACCCAAAAAGGTTATCCTTTGGGATGGTACTAGTCTTGACTTTTGGATGTTGACTGTGTATCCCAAGGTCTGTAGCAGGTGTATGGCATAGGCCAAGTCCTTTAACAATTTTTTCTTGTTGTCCGCTTGTATTAGGCAGTCGTCCAGGTATGGATAAATTTGAATTCCCTGAAGTCTGCAATGTGCAATTACTGATGCCAGGCATTTCGTGAATACTCTGGGCGCAGTAGATAAGCCAAAGGGCAATGCTGAGAATTGATAATGCTCTGATCCTGCAAGAAATCTGAGGTGTCTTCTGCAATCTGGTCGGGACGTGCAGGTATGCCTCCTTGAGATCTAGATTCACCAGCCAAGACTCCTTGCCCAACATGGGAAGAAGTTGCTGTAGGGTCAGCATTTTGAATTTTGGCACAATGAGATAAGTGTTCAGTGCAGACAGGTCGAGAATAGGCCTCCATTGGTTTTCTTTTCTTGGTACAAGGAATAGTCTGGAGTAAAATCCTTGGCCTTGTTCTGTAGATGGTATCCTTTCTATAGCTTTCATCTGAAGTAAATTGCTGATTTGTCTTAAAGCCTCTGCCTTCTGGTTTGGTGGAAGGTTTGGCATTCCGCCTCTTTTTGGCAAAGTGTGGAAGTGAAACCTGTATCCTTTGTCTATTACTTGCAATGCCCATGTATCCTTTGTAATGCAATGCCAGTTTTTTGAGAATAAAGCCAGCTTTCCGCCCAAGGGCGCTTCCAGTTGATCCCTGGTAGGCGGAATCAGAGTCAAGTCATTGGGTCTGTCCTGTAGTAGTGGTTGTAGTTGTAGCTGTTGCACTACTCCTCTGGTTGGCAGGCTGCCACTGACGGCCTCTGTAGGGGCCCTTCGATTGACCTCTGCCTCTAGGGCACCTGTTCCTGCCTCTCTGTGCTCTGGAGGAGTCTGGAAAGGACCAATTCTTTGTAGGCCAGTTTCTGCTGAACCTCGGAGGTTGAACTTGCAGGAAATCTTTAACTGTTTGCACAGATTTTGCTTTTTCTTCAACCTTCTTTAGAATCTCCTGTGCAGGGGAGCCAAATAAATTTTGTTTCTCCATTGGAGCATCGAGGAGTTTAGCCTTGACATGGTCTGGCAAAGATTGCTCCTTCAGCCAGGCATGCCTACGAATTACTGCCCCAGTCATAGCTGATCTAAATGAAGCCTCCAGTGCAACATAGCCACATTTTAAGAAATGATTACTAACCTGTTGTGAGTTGTGTACCAGATCCTGAAGGGATTTACGGTCTAAGGGTTCAGGAGAAGAAAGCTTCTTATTCAGCTGATCTAACAAAAATTCTTGGTACTGTATCATATGGAATTGACAGTTTAATGCCCTGGCAGAAAGAGTAGCAGATGTATAAACCTTTTTTCCCCATCTCTCTAATGCTCTAGACTCTCTTTCAGAGAGTAGGGGATTTTTGGCAGTAGCGGCTGCAACCCCTTTAGGGCCCTGAGAAATAGTTTCTGGGTCTGCAGCATGGGCTTTATACAGGTGGAAGTGAGAATCCGGGACCCTGTAATATCTGTCAGGTTTGGCGGGGGCCGGAGGAAAAGAATCAGGTGCTGTACTGACATCATTGTACACATCATCAATTACATTTAGAACAGGAGGTATAGCTAAGGGCCTATGCTGGGGCAAATGCAAAAAAGTCCTTAATCTTTTTCTAGAATCAGAGAAATCCTGACCCTGCCATTGAAAGTGCTCTCTCGTGGAGTGTAAAGTCTCCCCAAAGGAAAATTCTTCAGAAGGGGAGGCCGAAAGGGATAGATTCCTCTGCATCTGAATCCTCATAAGGCGAGTAGGCCCCTTCCTGGTGGTCTGACAAATCAGATCCATCCGTGGAGTAATCTGAGGAGTGAGGTTCAGAGGGGTCAGTCCTGGGCCTTTTGTCTGGAGGAGGTTGGGAGGCCCTGTCTGGGTGAGGTTGGGAACCCCTGATTAAGGAGATAAGGTCCTCAGCAAGACTGAGGATCTGTGAACCAGAGGAAGGCCTCTGGGATGTAGATTTGGCAGGCAAAGCTTTTGAAAGTTTGGCAGCTTTAGCCCTGGAGAAGGCCTTAATAGACATAGAAGCTGGGGGCCTAGCTGCCCCACGTGCAGGGGTAGAAATGTCCAAAGGTATGGTGTCGGACAATTCCTGAACACTAGCTTCGGTAGGGATTTCTGAAGCCGACTCAGCCGGGGCCTCTCTGGCCTCGGTGGTCGGAGGTATGGTTTCGGTAGTAGGAATAGCCGTGGACTCAGTTTCAGCCGAAACCGAGACACTCGCGGTAGGCCTAGCCGTGGTTTCAGTCGAAACCGCGGGCCGCGAGTGTCGGTCCTTTTCCTTGCGTTTTCTGTCCATATGCAAAGTCGGAGTCTCCGACGGCATTTTATAAGCAAAAGCGGTTCCAAAAAATTCCTCTGCAAACTCCGACCGACATCTAAGAGTCCTTCGGTTGAAGGAGGCACAGGCTAAACAAGCTGATACGTCGTGGTCTGGGCCTAAGCAAGGAAGGCAGTAAGAATGGAAATCCTTATGAGGTATTTGTTTCCCACAAGTTAAACAATTATTTACTTTGTCTGACATCGGCTGAGGCAAGAAAGAGTCCCCAACGGGGTACTTAGCTTTTTTCGAAGTCTTCGGTAGCTGAAATCTCTGGATCTGACCGACCGGCACTTGCGAACAGCTTCTGCTTCGGGCACCGCGCGGCAAGAAAGACTGAGGAAAATGGCGTCGGCTGATGCTTTTATACCCCAGAGGCTCTGACGTCGAGGAAAGTGCGACATCAGCCGAGGCCAGACCCAGACTTTGGAATCCGGCCGACCGAAGGGCTGCCCGAGGCAGAACAACCCATATGTTATGACTGCAGATGCATCCTTGAATGACATCCTGGACTGCAGCTGTATTAGCACTCGAACATCTACATTTATTGTAGGTACAAAACTGTACTATGTTCATCATGCATACAGCTGCAGTCATAACAGATGGGTAGAATCCCAAAGCTAAGAAAGGGGTGGTAGGCACTAGGTGGAACTAGGAGGAGCCAGGATGCCCTGCAAGACTGCAGTGGCAAAGCCTGCTCTAGTTTTGGAGTATAATGGTAGGTGGTAGTGCTTGGAGAAGGTATGTACAGAACTCCAAGTGGCTGCTTCCAAAATATCTTTGGTAGGAACTCCTCTGAGGAAAGCTGCAGAGGTAGCTGTGGCCCTTGTGGAGTGAGATCTGATGCCTGTAGGTACAGTTTTGCCATGAAAAGAATAGCAAAAGCGTATGCAATGGGCTATCCATTTTGAGATTGTCTGTTTGGAAATTGGCTTTCCTTGAGCTCCTACACCATAGGACACAAAGAGCTGTTCTGATTTTCTGAAAGGCTTTGTTCTGTCCAAATAATAATGCAGTTGTCTGTGGATGTCCAAGGAATGTAGTAATCTCTCCCCTTTGTTTTGAGGATTAGGATAAAAGGTAGGTAAGTGTATGGCCTGATTCAAAGCTACCCTGGATACCACTTTAGGCATAAAGGACGGGTTGGTTCGTAAGGAAACTCTGTCCTGATGGAAGATGATAAAAGGCTGCACAGCCATGACAGCTTGTAGTTCTGAAACTCTACAAGCTGAGGTAATAGCCAGAAGCAGCAAAAATTTATTCCGGTACCTCGGCTGAATGCCTTCAAAGGAATAAAACCATAATTTTCTTAGCTGCTTAGATATTATGCAAAGCACCAATTATACAATTAAATATTTACATAAATACCAATTAGAGTTAAAGAAACATATAGTGAAACAGAAAATTTCATATAAATACATTCAAACTGAAAATATGCAAACACCTTAATGCATCACAACATACAATATAATTTATTATTCATTACCCAAAGATCAGAGTGTAAGATTTACTTCTAGGTTCATACCCTTAGGTTTTAAAGTGCTAAATTTCAAAATAAATCTACTTTCAAGATTTAAAAGATTCTGTAAGTAATTACCATTCATGCCTGGAGCAGGTTTAGCTAGAGCACAAAAAAATAAAGATTCCATAGCACCATTATGAACTGTGTTAAAATGTTCAGCAATTGGACTATCAATTCTGGCATTTCTAACATCTCCCATGAGCAAAATTATGTCAATTGGTGATTTTTGTGGGAGGCAAAGAGATCTATGTCTGGCCTTCCCCATGCTTGGATTATTTCTGTAAAAACTTTTGGATGCAACTTCCATTCGTGTGAATCTGTCATATTTCTGCTTAGGTTGTCTGCCAGCGTGTTTTCCTTGCCTGGCAAGTACTGTGCTTGTAGTTCGATTTGTAAGCCCCTGGCCATGTTCCAAAGTGACATGGCCAGTCTGCATAGGGGGTATGAATGTGTTCCTCCCTGTTTGTTTATGTACCACATAACTGTGGTGTAGTCCATCCTTATCAAAAGTTGACCTGGTTGCAGAAGGTCTTTGAAAGCTATAATAGCATTTATTACTGCTAGCATTTCCTTTTGATTGATGTGAAGGTGCTTTTCTTTTTGGGACCATTTGCCCTGAATGCACCGATCTGTCATGTGCGCCCCCCCCAGGCATAGTCCGAGGTGTCTGTTGTGATGACTTGATTTGCTTGAGGCTTGCTGAATGGAAGACCTGTGTTTGTTTGGCATGCTTGAGCCCACCACAGAAATTCCTTTTGTAGACATGGAATTAGTGGTATTATTATTTCCAAACTGTGGCTGTGTTGAGACCATAGGTTTTTCAGGTACCACTGAAGTTTCCTCATATGCAGCTTTGCACATGGGATTAATAAGATGCAAGATGCCATGAATCCCAGAGCCTGCAGGATTTTCCTTGCAGTCAGCCTGGTGCAATTTGCTAGTGCTCTGAAGTATTGAGTTAGTTGCCCCTGCTTCTCTGGCGTGAGGTAGGCCATCTGGGTGTTTGTGTCCAAGTTGGCACCCAGGAAAATTATCTTCTGAGAGGGTATTAGCCTGGATTTCTTTTTGTTGACTGTGTATCCCAGAGAGTTCAACAACATTATTACATAAGCCAGATGTTTCAGAAGAATGTGCTTGCTGTCCGCTTGGATCAGGCAGTCGTCCAAATAGGGGTATATTTGTATCCCTTGAAGTCTGCAGTAGGCAATTACTGATGCCAGGCATTTCGTGAATACTCTGGGCGCAGTAGATAAGCCAAAGGGCAATGCAGAGAATTGATAATGGGTTGAACCTGCAAGAAATCTGAGCTATCTTCTGCAGTTTTGTCTGACTGGGACATGCAGGTATGCCTCCTTGAGGTCCAATGCTACCAGCCAAGTCTCCTTGCCCAGCATGGGAAGAAGCTGCTGTAAAGTGAGCATCTTGAATTTTGGTACGAGTAGAAATGTGTTTAGGATGGATAGGTCCAAAATAGGTCTCCAATCTTTTCCCTTCCTTGGTACCAGGAATAGTCTGGAACAAAAACCTTGACCTTGTTCGTGCGTAGGTACCTCTTGAATAGCTTTCATGTCTATGAGATCTGTAATTTGCCTTTGTGCCTCTGCCCTTTGATTGTGTGGCAGGTTTGGCATGCCTCTCATTTTTGGAAGGGTGTGAAAATGGAATCTGTAGCCTCTGTTTATAATGTCCAGGATCCATTTGTCTTTTGTGACAATATGCCAATTGTTTGAAAATAATGCCAGTTTTCCTCCTAAGGGGGCTGCCATTCGAGTCTTGCTTGGCATGCAAAGGGGAAAGTCATTGGGCTTGCTTTCTGAATGATTGCGAGTTATCCTCACCACCTCTTTGTGTAGGTGCTTGCCATTGTCTGCCAACGATCCTTGGGATTGTCCTCTGCCCCTCGGGCGCCTGTATCTACTTCTTTGGGGTCTGTCCGTGGCTGGAAAGGACCAATTTTTGGGAGGCCAATTTCTACTGAAACGTGGGGGTTGTACCTGTAGAAAATCTTTCACAGTTTGCATTGATTTAGCCTTTTCCTCCATTTTCCTTAATACCTCCTCAGCATTAGCACCAAATAATACATCCATTTGTAGAGGGGCATCTAGTAATTTAGCTTTGACATGATCAGGCAAGGTTTGTTCCTTGAGCCAGGCATGTCTACGTATGACTGATCCTGTAACAGCAGCTCTACATGAGGCCTCTAGAGCATCAAACCACATTGTAAGGTATGCTTACCCACTTGTTCTGCACTATGCATCAAATCCTGCAGCTCCTTCAAGTCTGGTTGTTCAGGTTGTGACATTTTACTTTTCAATGTGATAACAAAAACTGTTGGTATTTTAGCATATGGAACTGACAGTTTAAGGCCCTCATGGTTAAGGTAGCCGAGGTATATACCTTTTTTCCCCACCTTTCTAAGGATCTGGAATCTCTCTCGGAAGGTAATGGATTTTTAGCAGTGGAGGCCTTAATTCCCTTGGGGCCCTGTGAGATGGTTTCTGGGTCAGCAGCATGGCTTTTGTATAGAAATTGGTGTGAGTCAGGAACCCTGTAGTACCTGTCAGGCTTGACTGGGGCTGGAGGCAGAGAATCCGGGTTAAGGCAGGCCTCCGAGTAAACATCATCTAGGATGTCCAAGACGGGAGGTATAGCCAGAGTCCTGTGCTGAGGTAGCAAGAGAAATTCCCTAAGCCTTTTCTTGGAATCTGAATAATCTTGGCCTTCCCAGTGGGAGTGTTCCCTTAAGGTATGCAAAGTTTCCCCAAAAGAGTAATCCTATGGGGGGGATACAGAAGGAATGGACTCCTTTGCATCAGAGTCTTCAAAAGGGAGTAAGAATGTTCCTGATCATCAGAGTGCTCTGAAATAATTAAGCCCTGATCAGAGGAGGGGGATTCTTCCTCCACTCTGGGCCTTTTGTTCGGTGGGGGTTGTGAACCCCTGATAAGAGTAATTAAATCCTCAGCCATTTTAAGCATCTGTTTTTTAGGCATGGGACCTGGAGATGGGCCCTGTGTAGCTTGTCTCTTAGAATGCATGGCTGCTTTAGACTTAGTGAAAGCCTTGATGGAAAAAGAAGAGGAAGGTCTGAAGACACCTTGAGTGGAGGTAGACCTGTCCACATTTTGAGGTTCAACGCCAAGAGTGGTAGTCGGGATGTGGGCCGAGGAGCCTGCGACCTCGGGCACAGGAGACACCACCAATGAAGTGTTGTCGGTAGTCAGGGGCTGCGTAGGCGACTCGCTGAGAACTGGACCACGTGTAGTCGGCTTTGGCATGGTGTCGGTAGAGGCCGCGGACCTCGTGTCAGTCCTTATCTTTGTGTTTTTTAGACAAAACTGGAGTTGGAGTATCCGACGACATAATATAGTTAAATGTTTTCCCAAGATAATGCTGGGCGAACTCCGCCCGACACTTAATGGTGCGTTTGTTGAATGTAGCACAAAAGCGACAGACCAAGACGTCGTGGTCTGGGCCTAAACAAGGTATACAGAGGGAATGGAAATCCTTATGTGGTATTTGCTTCCCACAAGAAATACAATTATTAACTTTGTCTGACATCGGTCTGAGGCAAGAAAAATTTCCCCAACGGGGTACTTAGCTTTCAAGAAGACTTCGGTTTCAAAATTTTCGTAATTTCAGGAGCCGGCCGACCGGCACTTGCGAACTGCTTCCGCTTCGGGCACCGCACGGCAAGAAAGACTGAAGAAGATGGCGTCGGCTGGTTCCTTTATACCCCTGTCGCACTGACATCAGGGAGGAAGCGACGACAACCGACGCCGGACCTAGACTTTGGAATTCGGCCGACCGAGGACCCGCCTGACGGCAGGAGAACCCATCTGTTATGACTGCAGCTGTATGCACGATGAACATCATGTGGAAATGAAATTTGTATCCCTGGGATACTATATTTAAAACCCAGTTGTCCAGGGTAATAAGCTTCCAGTTTTGTGCATGAAGTGCCAGTTTTCCCCCCAAAGGGGTGGCTAACAGGTAAGTGCTTGGTGACTGTAGAGGAAAGTCATTGAGACTGTTTACCATAGGGAGGTGCCTTGTTGTTTCCAGATTTGAAGGTGGAGGCACCCCATTGTTTTGTTCTAAAAGTTCCTTGTGACTGAAATCTGGAGCCTTTGGAATGTCTTGATTTGACTTGAGCGGCTCTCAAGGGGACTGGAAAGGACCAGTTCTTAGTAGGCCAGTGCCTACTAAATCTTGGAGGTTGCACTTGTAAGAAATTTTTCACAGTTTGCATAGATTTAGCTTCATCTTCCATCTTTTTTAAAACTTCTTCAGCCTTATTACCAAAGAGACGGTCCTGTTGTAAAGGAGCATCCAACAATTTTGCTTTAACATGGTCAGGCAGAGTTTGTTCTTTGAATCAAGCATGCCTTCTTAGCACAGATCCAGTTACAGGAGCCCTGCAAGAGGCCTCCAAAGAATCAAAACCACATTGCAAAGTAGGTTTACCAACTTGTTCAGCTGAATGCAATAAATCCTGTAAATCTTTACTTTCCACACAGTAAGAAATTAACATAATTTTCTGTTTAAGTAGTCCCATGATATGCTGTTGATATTTAAGCATATGAAACTGACAGTTTAAAGCCCTAATTGCCAAGGTCGCAAAAATGTAAACCTTCTTACCCCATCTATCCAGCGCCCTGGAATCTTTATCAGAAGGAGTAGGATTTTTAGCAGTAGAGGCCTTAATGCCCTTGGGACCCTGAGAAATGGTTTCAGGATCAGCAGTGGGATTTTTGAAAAGGAATTTGTGAGAGTCAGGAACTCTGTAGTATCTCTCTGGCTTACAAGGAGCTGGAGGCAGAGAATCAGGAGCCATACTAGATTCTGAAAAAACATCATCAACAATGTCTGGAACAGGAGGTACAGCCAAAGGCCTATGCTGAGGAAGAAGAAAATCTCCAAGTCTCTTTTTAGATTCAGAGAAATCCTGACTTTCCCAGTGGAAATGTTTTAGTAAAGTATAGTACAGTTTTGTGCCTACCATAAATGTAGATGTTTGAGTGTTCACACTGCTGCAGTCATCACACTTGGGTTATCCTGCCGTCTGGCAGTCCCGTAATCGTCCAGAGTTCCAAAGTCTTGGTCCGGCATTGGTTGCTGTCGCGTCTTCCCTGACGTCAGTGCGCCAGGGGTATATAAGATGTATCAGACACAATTTTTTCTTGCCCCAGATGTCAGGTGCCCTCAAGTAGGTAGGCAATACATATACAATAAAAAAGTACAGTTTTGTACCTACCATAAATGTAGATGTCCGAACAGGATAGCATCTACAGTCATAACAAATGGGTTGTCCTGTCGTCAGGCAGCCCTTCGGTCGGCCGGATTCCAAAGCCTGGGTCCGGCTTCGGCTGATGTCGCACTTCACCCGACGTCATCTCTGCTGGTCTTCGGGTATAAAGGCATCAGCCAACGCCATTTTCCTCAGTGTTTCTTGCCCCAGATGCCAGTTGCCCTCTTGGAAAGCTAAATTTTGGATAAATGCCAATGTTTCCAAAAAAGCAGAAGGCAAACACAAAAAATAAGCATGTATGTACATATATACAAACAAATACACCATAAGAGACTCCCCCCTAGCTAGCTATTAGGAGGGTAAATACCATAGGAGTACCACAGAGGGGAAGGAGGGTGGGTAATCCTGACTGCAGATGCTATCCTGTTCGGACATCTACATTTATGGTAGGTACAAAACTGTACTATGTCCTTCAAGGATGCATCTGCAGTCATAACAAATGGGTAGAATACCATAGCCAAACTAGGGGTGGAGGAAGAAAAAATTATGGTGTAGTTAGGATCCCTTGCAGTACAGCAGTGGCAAACCCTGCTCGGGATCTAGAGTATAGAGGTAGATTATAATGCTTGGCAAATGTATTCACGGAGGTCCAAGTAGCCGCCTCAATAATGTCCTTGGTTGCCACTCCTCGTAAGAAAGCTGTGGTAGTGGCTGTTGCCCTTGTAGAATGAGGTCTTATGTTCTGTGGAATTGGTTTTCCATGGTAGGAGTAACAGAATCTTATGCAATTTCCTATCCATTTGGAGATTGTCTGTTTGGAAATTGCTTTTCCTTCCCTTCCTGTTGCATAGGCTACTAAAAGCTGGTCAGTTTTTCTGTTACCTTTGGTTCTGTCCAGGTAGTAGCGTAACTGTCTATGTACATCCAAGGTATGCAGCAGTCTTTCCCCTGTTCTGTGGGTTGGGAAAGAAGGTAGGTAGGTGGATTGCCTGGTTTAAAGACACTCTGGATACCACCTTAGGCATAAATGTAAGATTAGTTCTCATGGACACCCTATCTTGATGGAAGATTAGGAAGGGTTGTACTGCCATTAAGGCCTGTAGTTCCGAAACCCTCCTTGCTGAAGTAATTGCCAGTAGGAAAGCAGTTTTCCATGATAGGTGTTGAAGATCTGCTGTTGCTGCTGGTTCAAATGGAAGGAGTGTTAATTTTTCTAGCACAAAGTTCAAGTCCCATGCTGGTAATGGTGGTTTCCTAGGAGGTTTTACATTCTTGATCCCTCTGAGGAACTGCCTGAGTAGAGGATGCGAAAAGACAGGTGGATCGAAGCTGTATTCTGCTGAAATAGCTGATGCATGTATCTTGATGGAGGAATAGGACAGGCCTGTATGTAGAAGCTCTGCCAAGTACTCCAGGATGTTAGCAATATCTATGCTCGACACATCTTTTCCTCTTTCAGCACTCCAAATGACAAACCTTTTCCATTTTCCTGCATAGTTCCTTCTTGTTGAAGGTCTGCGTGCTTCAAGGATAATGTCTTTAACCCTTTGGGATAGGTCTGGGTTAGAAGCTGCTATGTGATGTTCCAGGCAGTCAGTTGCAAGGTTTTTAGGTTTGGGTGCATGATGTTGTAGTTGTTCTGAGTTAACATCAAAGGTATCAGGGGTATTGACCACATTCTCCCCCGAGACATGCTCCTCAGCAATGGATACCAGTGTTGTCTTGGCCAATTCGGCGCTATCAGGATTATCCTTGGGCGTTCCTCTCTGATTTTCAGTAGTACCTTGTGCATCAAAGGAAGAGGTGGAAATGCATATGCTGCCAGGCCTTTCCAACTGAAGGATAGAGAGTCCACCTTCCATGCAAGTGGGTGGTATGTCCTTGTGCAGAATTTTTTCAGCTGGTGATTGAGTGGGGATGCGAATAGGTCTATTTGTGGCATTCCCCATTTCTTTGTGATGGCCTTGAAGATGTCCGGGTGTAGCATCCATTCGTGAGCATCCGAGGTGGTTCTGCTTAGCATGTCTGCTAGGGTGTTTTCTTTTCCCGGCACAA
This sequence comes from Protopterus annectens, assembly GCF_019279795.1. NCBI lineage: Eukaryota > Metazoa > Chordata > Ceratodontiformes > Protopteridae > Protopterus > Protopterus annectens. The sequence goes on along the minus strand of NC_056733.1, from coordinate 1,085,546,282 downwards.
ATATTGCCTGTAACTGGATGTTGTAGCTCAGAGCCATATTCCAAAGGTCCAGAGTCATTCTGCATAGTTGGTATGAATGAGTGCCTCCCTGTTTGTTGATGTACCACATGACTGTGGTGTTGTCTGTCCTTATCATTAAATGGCCTTCTTTGAGGAATGGTCTGAATTTCTGGATTGCTAGTTTTACTGCCAGCATTTCTTTTTGGTTTATGTGCAGTTGCAGCTGGTCTTGAGTCCACAATCCTTGTATGCATTTGTCCAACATGTGCGCCCCCCAGCCTAGGTCTGAGGCGTCTGTTGTGATGGTTTGGCTTGCTTGAAAGTTGTGGAAGGGCAAGCCTGGGTTTGACTGGCATGCTTGAGCCCACCATAGGAACTCCTGTTTCAGGCATGGGATTAGTGGGATTTCGGTTTCTAAGCTGTGCCTGTGTTGAGACCATAAATTCTTTAGGTACCACTGTAGCTTTCTCATATGCAGTCTGGCATGTGGGACCAAGATTATGCATGATGCCATGAAGCCCAAGGCCTGCAGTACTTTTCTTGCTGTTAGTTTGTTCTGCTTTGTTAATGCCAAGAAGTAAAGAGGAGTTGTTTTGTTTTTCTGCCATTAGGAATGCCATTTGTTTTACTGTGTCCAATTCCGCACCCAAGAATGTTCTTGTTTGGGATGGTATCAGTCTTGACTTTGTAAATTGACTGTGTATCCCAGGGCTTGTAGTAAGCAAATGACTCTTTGTAAATCTGTTGTCAGCTTGCTTTTGTTGTCCGCTTGTAACAGGCAGTCGTCCAGGTATGGATAAATTTGGATTCCCTGTAGCCTGCAGTGAGCGATTACTGATGCCAGGAATTTGTGAATACTCTTGGCGCAGTAGATAAGCCAAAGGGCAATGCTGAGAATTGATAATGCTCTGATCCTGCAAGAAATCTGAGGTATCTTCTGCAATTTGGTCGTATGGGGACGTGCAGGTATACCTCCTTGAGATCTAGAGTTACCAGCCAACACTCCTTGCCCAGCATGGGAAGAAGTTGCTGTAGGGTCAGCATTTTGAATTTTGGGACAATGATGTATGTGTTTAAGACGGACAGGTCGAGAATAGGTCTCCAACTTTTCTCTTTTCTTGGTACTAGGAAGAGTCTGGAGTAGAATCCTTTGCCCTGTTCTGTTATAGGTACTCTTTCCACAGCTCTCATCTTTGTTAATTCCGCTATCTGCTTTAGAGCTTCTGTTTTTTGATTTGGAGGTAGGTTTGGCATTCCTCTTTTTACTGGTAAGGTGTGGAAGTGGAACCTGTAGCCTTGGTCTATGGTTTGCAAAATCCACTTGTCTTTTGTGATATAGTGCCAATTTCTTGAAAATATGGCTAACTTTCCGCCTAAAGGTGTTGCTATTTGCTCCCTGGTAGGCGGTGTCAGAGCCAAGTCACTGTGATTGTCCTGTTTTAGTGGCAGTGGTTGTGTCTGTGCCTCGGTTATTGCCTTGCCACTGTCGTCCTCTGTAGGCACCTCCTCTGGATTGATTTCTGCCTCTAGAGCGTCTATTCCTGCCTCTTTGAGATTTTGAGGAGTCTGGAAAGGACCAATTTCTGGCCGGCCAGTTCCTGCTAAACCTCGGGGGCTGAACCTGTAAGAAATCCTTAACTGTTTGTACAGATTTTGCCTTCTCATCCATTTTCTTCATTACTTGCTGAGCAGGTGTACCAAATAGACTGGTCTTATCCATAGGAGCATCTAACAGCTTTGCTTTAACATGATCCGGCAAGACCTGTTCTTTCAACCATGCATGCCTTCTTATCACTGTGCCAGTCATGGCTGATCTAAATGAAGCCTCCAGTGCATCATATCCACATTTTAAAGAATGGTTACTAACCTGTTGGATGTTATTTACCATTTCTAAAACATATTTCTTATCTAAGGAGTCATCAGAGGACAGCTTCTTAGTTAACTGATCAAGCATAAACTCTTGGTATTGGATCATATGAAACTGACAGTTTAAAGCTCTAGCTGAGAGAGTAGCAGAGGTGTAAACTTTTTCCCCCATCTCTCTAAGGACCTGGATTCCCTTTCAGAAGGAATAGGGTTTTTGCTGAGGTCGAGGCTACTGCCTTAGGCCCCTGGGATATAGTCTCAGGATCTGCAAGTGGGGCCTTGTATAGGTGGTGATGAGTGTCTGGCACCCTGTAAAATCTATCTGGTTTGGCAGGGGCTGGAGGTAAAGTATCAGGAGCGGTGCAAACATCATTAAATGCATCATCCACAACAGGCAGTACTGGAGGTATAGCTAAGGGCCTATGTTGTGGTAAGTGCAGAAATGTCCTAAGCCTTTTTCTTGAATCTGAAAAATCTTGTCCCTGCCATTGGAATTGTTCTCTCATGGCATGTAAGGTTTCCCCAAAGGAAAATTCCTCTGGTGGAGAGGCAGATGGAATGGATTCTTCAGCATCTGAATCTTCGTAAGTAGAAAAGGAGCCTCTGGCTGGTCTGTAATGTCTGAGTCATCCGCAGAATCATCAGAGGACACTGGCTCGGGGGGCTCTGCCCTAGATCTCTTTTCTGGGGGCTGAGAGGCCCTGTCTGGGTGAGATTGAGATCCTCTAATTAAGGATATTAAATCCTCTGCCAGAGTAAGCATTTGTGAACTAGAAGTGGGCCTGTGTGAAGGGGCTTAACAGGCACTGATTTAACAGTTTTGGCTGCTTTAGCCCTGGCAAAGGCCTTAATAGACATGGCTGCAGGAGGCCTAGCAGCACCACGTGCTGGGGTAGAGACATCCAAAGGGATGGTGTCTGATAAATCACTAGGAACCACAGTAGTAGGCAAAACTTCTGAGGCCGATTCAACTAAGGTAGCAGGAGCCTCAGTAGTAGTCATGGATTCGGCTAAAGATTGACCGGCTTTCTCGGTTTCGCCGAAACCGAGACACTCATGCTTGCTTAACCGTGGTTTCGGCGAAACCGTGGACCGCGAGTGTCGGTCTTTTCTTTGCTTTTAACAATTTGGGTAGTCGGAGGATCCGGCGGCATAATGTACGCAAAATCTGAGCGAAAACTGTTCAGCAAACTCCGACCGGCGCCTAAGCGTTCGTCGGTTGAAGGAAGCACAGGCCGAACAGGCTGCTACGTCGTGGTCTGGGCCTAAGCAAGGCAGGCAGTAAGAGTGGAAATCTTTATGAGGTATTTGTTTCCCACAAGTTAAACAGTTATTAACTTTTTCTGACATCGGCTGAGGCAAGAAAGAGTCCCCAACGGGGTACTTAGCTTTTTAGAAGTCTTCGAAGTAGTATTCGGTAGTAGTAATCTCTGGATCTGACCGACCGGCACTTGCGAACAGCTTCTTCTTCGGGCGCCACGCGGCAAGAAAGACTGAGGAAAATGGCGTCGGCTGATGCCTTTATACCCGAAGACCAGCAGAAATGACGTCGGGTGAAGTGCGACATCAGCCGAAGCCGGACCCAGGCTTTGGAATCCGGCCGACCGAAGGGCTGCCTGACGACAGGACAACCCATTTGTTATGACTGCAGATGCATCCTTGAAGGACATCAATACCTTCAGTCACAAGCAAATACACCACAAAGGTTATATAGGATAGAAAGGTATAGAGAAGGCCAGCTAGTTCAGAGAGGATGGAGGGAGGGTAACCTGGACTGCAGCAGTGTGAACACTCGAACATTTACATTTATGGTAGGTACAAAACTGTACTATGTTCATCGTGTTACACTGCTGAAGTCATCACACTTGGGTAGAATCCCAAAGCTAAGGTTGGGTGGCTGGTCTATAAAGAGTTAGGATTGGCTATGAGGCCCTGCAGAACTGCAGTGGCAAATCCTGCTCTGGATTTAGAGTAAAGAGGCAGGTGGTAATGCTTGGTAAAGGTGTGCACTCAACTCCAATTTGCAGCCTCCAAAATTTCCTTGGTAGGTACTCCTCTGAGAAAGGCTGCTGAAGTGGCTGCAGCCCTGGTGGAATGTGGCCTAATGCTATTTGGGACTGATTCCCATGCTGTGTGTAGCAGTAACGAATACAGTGTCCTATCCATTTGGATATAGTCTGCTTTGAGATAGCCTTGCCCTGTGATCCTGCAGCATATGCTACAAACAGTTGCTCAGTTTTTCTGATAGCTTTTGTTTTGCCCAAGTAGAAGCATAGCTGCCTGTGTATGTCCAAAGAATGCAGAAGTTTCTCCCCTTTATTCTGGGGGTTTGGATAAAAAGTTGGCAAATGGATGGTTTGTTTAAGAGCCACACTAGATACCACCTTTGGCATAAAAGTAGGGTTTGTCCTTAAAGAAACTGTCCTGACGAAAAATTATAAAAGGTTCCACTGCCATTAATGCCTGTAGCTCTGAGACTCTTCGTGCTGAAGTTACTGCCAGGAGCAGAGCTGTTTTCCATGATAAAAATTTTAGATTGGCTGTATTGGCTGGCTCAAAAGGAGGCAGGGTCAGCTTTTCCAAAACAAAATTGAGGTCCCAGGTTGGTGTTGGTGCTCTCCGGGGCGATCTTATGTTTTTATCCCCACTGAGGTACTGCTTTAGCAAGGGATGAGAGAATAAAGGAGGATCCGTGTTATAATGTGCTGAAATGGCAGAGGCGTGGATCTTAATTGATGAGAAGGATAGGCCTCTGTCCAGCATCTCAGTTAAGTATTGTAAAATCTGAGGAATGTTTGGAACAAGATGGTCTAGGCTTTGAGCCTGGTTCCAAGCGCAGAATCTCTTCCATTTTTCTGAGTAAGCTTTTCTGGTGCTAGGCCTCCTGGCCTCCAAAATGACATCCATAACCGCTTTAGAGAGAGGTGTTGCCTGTTTGACTAATAAATCTGCCATGCAGCCAGGTTTAGGGTTTTGAGCTGACCATGCAGGATCTGATTGTTTTGCCAAGTCAGAAGGTGTGGAATTTGAAGCAAAATCCATGGTGGGCCTTGTGCTAGGTTCCTTAATATAGAGTACCAGTGCTGACGTGGCCAGTCTGGAGCAATCAGGATCATCTGTGGTTTCTCTTGTCTGGCTTTTAGGAGTACCTCTGAAAGGAGAGGCAGAGGTGGGAAGGCATAAACTTTTAGGTTCTTCCAGCTGAACAAAAGAGCATCCACTTTCCATGCTTGTTTGTGATAAGTCCTTGTGCAGAACTTTTGTAGTTGGCAATTCAGTGGGGAGGCAAAAAGATCTATGTCTGGGCATCCCCATTTTTGCGTTACCATGCTGAAGATTTGTGGATTCAATTTCCACTCGTGAGGGTCCATGATATTTCTGCTTAGATCATCTGCCAGAGTATTTTTCTTTCCTGGCAGGAATTGTGCTTGTAGATGAACTTGGTACGTTAGAGCTGTGTTCCACAAGGTCATGGCTTGCCTGCATAGGAGGTAAGAATGAGTGCCCCCTTGCTTGTTTATGTACCACATTACTGTGGTGTTGTCTGTCTTTAATAATAATTGTCCTGGATGCAAAAGGTCCTTGAAAGCTGTTAGAACATTTTGCACAGCCAACATCTCTTTTTGATTGATGTGAAGATGCATCTGGTCTGTGGTCCACTTGCCCTGAATGCATTTTCCTGTATTGTGTGCTCCCCAGGTGTAATCCGAAGCATCTGTTGTTAGAGTCTGCCTGGCTGTGGGCAGGGTGAAAGGCTGACCCTTGTTTAGGTGACATGCCTGTGCCCGCCATCGAAACTCCTGTTGTAGGCAGGGAATCAGTGGTATGACTGCTTCTAAACTGTGAGAGTGCCGAGTCCAAACACGTTTTAGGTACCATTGTAATTTCCTCATATGCAGTCTGGCATTTGGTATTAGTAGTATGCAGGATGCCATGAATCCCAGGGCCTGCAGAATTTTTCTTGCGGGGAGATGGGACTTTTTTGACAGTACTTGAAAATATTGAGTTAGTTGCACCTGCTTGTCTGGCGTGAGGTAAGCCATCTGGGCCGTTGTATTTAAGCTGGCAAACAGGAATATAATCTGTTGTGAGGGTACTAGTTTTGACTTCTTTTTATTTACTGTGTACCCTAGAGAAGTTAGCAACCTTTTTACAAACGCCAGATGTTGTACAAGAATGTCCTTTGTCTCTGCTTGAATGAGGCAGTTGTCCAGGTATGGATATATTTGAATTCCTTTTTGTCTGCAAAATGCAATTACTGGTGCCAGGCACTTTGTGAAGACCCTGGGTGCAGTAGATAAGCCAAAGGGCAGTGCAGAGAATTGGTAGTGCATTGTACCAGCTTTGAATCTGAGGTATCTTCTGCAATTTTGTCTGATAGGGACATGCAGGTATGCCTCTTTGAGGTCCAGAGTAACAAGCCAAGCGTTCTTGCCCAGCATGGGTAGAAGCTGCTGTAATGTCAACATTTTGAATTTCGGAATATCCAGGTAAGTATTTAGAAATGAAAGGTCTAATATGGGCCTCCAGGCCTTGTCCTTTCTGGGGACCAGGAAGAAGCTTGAGTAAAATCCTTGTCCTTGTTCCTGCTGTGGTACTTTCTGAATAGCTCTCATATCCATGAGGGCTGAAATTTGTTTCTGTGCCTCTGCCCATTGATTTTGTGGCAGGTCTGGCATTCTTTTTAGCCTTGGTAAAGTATGAAAGTGGAACCTGTAACCTTGAGACACAATATTTAGAACCCATTTGTCTTGGGTGATTGTTTGCCAGTTTTGAGAAAAAAGTGCTAGTCCCCCCCCCACCAAGGGGGCTTCCAAAAGGGAAGTGCTTGGCGTACGAAGGGGAAAGTCATTGTGACTGTTTCCTGTAAGGTTGAGACTTGTCCTCACCTCCTTTTGGGGTTGAGGTGCTCCACTGTCATTGTCTGCATGAGCCTTGGGGTTGAGATCTGCCTCTTGGGCGTCTGTATCTGCCTCTCTGTGGACTGTCTGACACTGGAAAGGACCAATTTTTTTGTTGGCCAATTTCTGCTAAATCAAGGTGGCTGTACCTGTAAGAAATCCTTGACTGTTTGCATAGATTTAGATTTATCCTCCATTTTCTTTAACACTTCTTCTGCCTTAACACCAAACAAGGTATCATGCTGTAAAGGAGCATCCAATAATTTTGCCTTAACATGATCAGGTAAACTCTGTTCTTTTAACCAGGCATGCCTTCGAATCACTGAACCTGTAACTGCGGCTCTACAAGAGGCCTCTAGAGACTCAAAACCACATTGCAGAGTATGTTTTCCCACCTGTTCAAACACATGCAATAAATCCTCCATTTCTTTACAATCAGGAGCTTCTGAGCTTGCAAGCATTTTCTGTTTTAATTGAGTCATTAAATATTGTTGGTACTTAAGCATGTGAAACTGGCAATTTAAAGCTCTTACTGCTAAAGTTGCAGATGTGTATACTTTCTTCCCCCATCTATCCAAAGCTCTGGAATCTCTGTCAGAGGGTACTGGATTTTTTGCAATGGAAGCCTTAACCCCTTTTGGACCCTGTGAAATAGTTTCTGGATCAGCAAAAGGGTTTTTATAAAGAAACTTGTGAGAGTCAGGGACTATGTAGTACCGATCTGGCTTGGCTGGTGCAGGAGGCAAGGAATCAGGAGATAAGCTGGATTCAGAAAACACATCATCCACAATATCTAGCACAAGCGGAATAGCCAGGGGCCTGTGCTGAGGCAATAGAAGGAAATCTCTGAGCCTTTTCTTAGATTCTGAGTAATCCTGACTTTCCCAATGGAAATGCTCCCTCATGGTATGTATAGTTTCACCAAAAGAATAATCCTCAGGAGGAGAGGCTGAAGGGATAGATTCTTCAGCATCAGAGTCCTCATAGGGGGGTAGAGAGTACCCCTGGTCTGAAGAGGAATCAGAGGAAATGGAAACCTGATCGGAGGAATCAGAGTCTGTATCCTGCCTAGGCCTTTTCTCGGGGGGGGGGGGGATGGGAACCCCTGATTAAAGTAATGAGGTCTTTGGCCATTTTAAGCATCTGTTTCTTAGACATGGAGGCTTGTCCAGGAGAATGCTGTACTTGTTTCTTTGTCTTTAGTGGTATTTTTGTCTTGGCTGTAGTTTTAATAGTAAGTTGTGAAGGTCTGAAAACACCCTCAGAAGCCAATGCCTGCTCAGCGGCTCGGCTCCGGACCCATCTGAGGGATTAGTTTCCATAGGCCCAATACCTTGAGTTTCCAGAGGCCTAGTTGTCTCCACGTGGGAGTCGGAGGCGGCCTGTGGCTCTGAGGTAGCGGGTGTCAGGGGCTGCGAAAGCACCTCACTGAGAATCGGCGACTGGCCTAGAAGAGGCTTCGTCGTCGGTTTTGGACCTTGGATGTCTGTCTTTATCCTTATCCTTGCGTTTTTTCGGTATTGCGGTCGTCGGTTGATCCGACGGCATTTTATAATTGAACATTTGACCAAAGCAGTGCAATGCAAAGTCAAAACGCCTTTTAATAGTACGTTTGTTAAACCTAGCACAAAACTGACAACTAGTGATGTCATGATCAGGGCCTAGGCATGGAATACAATAAGAGTGGAAGTCCTTATGAGGTATTTGCTTTCCACAAGTAATACAATTATTAACTTTTTCTGACATCGGTCTGAGGCAAGAAAAAAGATTCCCCAACGGGGTACTTAGCTTTATTGAAGACTTCAGATCTGAAATTCGACTTCGAAAATCTCAGGAGTCGGCCGACCGGCACTTGCGAATTGCTTCTGCTTCGGGCACCGCGCGGCAAGAAAGACTGAAGAAAATGGCGTAGGATGCATCTTATATACCCCTGGCGCACTGACGTCAAGGAAGAAGTGACAGCAACCAACGCCGGACCATGACTTTGGAACTCTGGACGACTACGGGACCACCAGACGGCAGGATAACCCAAGTGTGATGACTGCAGCAGTGTAACACGATGAACATGTAAAGTTTCCCCAAAAGAAAAATCCTTAGGGGGAGAAGCAAAAGGAATGGAATCTTCTGCATCAGTGTCCTCATAAGTAGATACAGACAAACTCTGTTCATTAGAAGAGTCAGAAGAAAAAGAATACTGTTCAGAAGATTCATAATCGATGTCTTGCCTAGGCCTCTTAGAAGGATGAGGTTGGCTAACCCTGATCAGGGTAATTAAATCTTCAGCCATTTTGATCATTTGTTTTTTAGGCATAGGGGCCAGTACATGTGGCCCAAGCATCGTTTTTTTACACACAGAAGTAGATTTTGGCCTTAGTTTTGAAGATGGCGTCGGTTTAATATACAAATCTTTAGGATTAAAAACACCCTCAGAAGCCGGTGCCTGCACAGCGGCTCTGGACCCATCCAAGGTAGAGATACCGGACTCCGAATGGGTCTCAGTTGAGGCCTGTGAGTCAAAAGTAGCAGGCATCAGGGGCTGTGAAAGCACCTCACTGAGTACCGGTGAACTAGTGACTGGCTTAGGAGAAGCGCCGTCGTCAGTTTTGGACCTTGACGGCCTGTCTCTTTTTCTTTGCGTTTTTTTTTTTTAGGTATTCTGGTAGTCGGATGCTAACCGACAACATTTCTGGATAATTAAAGCGTGAGTCAAAATATTTAGAAGCAAAAATGTACCGACGTTTAATACTGCGTTGATTAAATTTAGCACAAAACTGACAGCAAGGTACATTGTGGTCAGGGCCTATGCAAGGAATACAGTACAAATGAAAATCCTTATGGAGGTATTTGCTTCCCACAAGTAATGCAATTATTAACTTTTACTGACATTGGTAAGGAGCAAGAAAAGGTTTCCCCAACAGGGTACTTAGCTTTTTAGTTGAAGACTTCAGTTCTGAAACTCGAAAACTAAAATTTCAGGAGTCGGCCGGACGACACTTGCGAACTGCTTCTACTTCGGGCACTGTGCGGCAAGAAAGACTGATGTAATCGCATCGGCTGCATGTTTTATACCCCTAACAACCTGACATCATGGAAGAAGGGACAGCAACCGACGCAGGACCCAAGACTTTGTTAATCAGGCCAACTGAGGGCAACCTACCAGCAGATTACCCAAATGTAATGACTGCAACAGCACAAAGAACATCTCAAGGTTGATGGAACCGTCGGCGCCGAGCTACCAGCTGCCGCACGGATCGGGGAAGGAGAGATGGGGTGGAAAAAGGGCATGGAGGTCCCCTCTCCAGAAAGAGAGGGGCCAGGCAAGACTCCCATCTGTATTTGGGTCTGAATGAATCTCCGCATCATCCTGCCCATGTGCAAGTCCGATAGGCTCCGAGTCGATCGTGAAGAGGCGACTGACTCGGATTTGGCTGGTCTGCGCAGTAAGGGTAAGGAAGGCCTCAGATTAGAAGACTCAAACGACTCCAGCGAGAAATGGGGTGAGCGGAGCCTGGGAGAAGCTGGCCTTAAAGTCTTGGATGGTGGAGTAGGGAAAGATTCCCTGTCTGTGGACCTCTTGCAAGGCCTATCCTTCTTCCTCTCTTTATCCTCCTTGCGCCTTTCTCTGCCCTTTTCTTTTTCTCTCTCTCTTGCTTTTTATTTATCTTTGTCTTCCCCAACACCAGAACAAGTGGGAGTTTGAGTCCCTGTCTGAGTGGGTGGTTGGGCGGGAGTACCTGAGACCGAGGCCATGGCAGAATCCAGCATGGAGGCAGGAAGAAGACTCTTGGCAACAAAGTTGGCCTTCCTGTCCCTGAGGGCCCTCGGGTTAAAGCCTGCACAGATTGAACACTGTGTTGATAAATGGGGCACTCCCAAACATATTACACACAGAGTGTGATCATCAGCCGGTGAGAGCTTATGGCCACACTCTGTGCATTTTCGCCACTCCCTAAAGAGAACACAATACACTAACACATGCTGAAGGGAAGTGGGCCTAGAACTACTTTCAGCAATAAAAAACTTCTTTTTTTTTTTTGAAGCTATACCGACGAACAGCGTACACTAAAGGGGGGAGGAAGGGAAAACTAACTACCACTTGCACACTAAAACAGAATTAACCTACTTACTAGCACACAAAAACAGAATTAACCTACTTACTTATCCCTGAAGCTCACAGCAAAGGAGATCACAATGCTTACTATGGCACTGCAAACGAGATCTGGGGGAAGATAGGAGATGGTGGTGTATTGCGGGTAGGGGGAGGAGCTCGGAGTTTGGAGCAGATGCTAGAAGTTGCCGGCTCGGATCCAGTATGGATCTGTATACCCACAGGTTGCAGATAAAATGAAGTTAACTACTTCAGCTAGAACATTTAAAGAAAGCAACAATAAACAGACATTAAAAAGAATAAACAAAGCATTTACACTTCCTATAAAGTTTCCTCTAAATTGTTAAATTATCATTTGACTATGTGCACGTAACTCACAGTGAAAATGGGACTGAATGGTCCATTACACCTAAAAGTCAGAGAAAAAGATTACAGCCAGATGGGTGACATACAACAGAGATAAAGTCTGGACTATGATTAAGGGCTTGGACATCTGACAGAGGTCAAGGAGGATGGGTGTTAATATCCTTGGGGGGGTGTCAATCTAGTAAATCTGGATCACTCTTCAAGCCTTGGCAGAAAAGTACAGTTTTGTACCTACCATAAATGTAGATGTCCGATAGGTATGCATCTGCAGTCATAACATATGGGTTGTCCTGCCTCAGGCAGCCCTTCGGTCGGCCGGATTCCAAAGTCTGGGTCTGGCCTCGGCTGATGTCGCACTTTCCCCGACGTCATAGCTCCTGGGGTATAAAAGCATCAGCCGACGCCATTTTCCTCAGTGTTTCTTGCCCCAGATGCCAGGTGCCCTCTAGGAAGGCTAAATTTGGATAAATATTGAATGTTCCAAACAGTAGCAAAAAAAAAAAATATATATATATATATATATATATATATATATATATATATATATACATATACATATACATATATACAAACAAACAAACAAATACACCATAACAGATTCCCCCAGCTAGCTGAAAGAGGGGTAAGCACCCTAGAAATACCACAGAGGGGAAGGAGGGTGGGTAATCCTGACTGCAGATGCATACCTATCGGACATCTACATTTATGGTAGGTACAAAACTGTACTATGTCCTTCAAGGATGCATCTGCAGTCATAACATATGGGCAGAATACCATAGCCAAACTGGGGGAGGAGGTACTAAGATAAGGATGGTGTAGTTAAGATCCCCTGTAAAACTGCAGTTGCAAAACCTGCTCGGGATCTGGAGTATAGAGGTAGATTGTAATGCTTGGCAAATGTATGCACGGAGCTCCAAGTAGCAGCTTCTAAAATGTCCTTGGTAGCCACCCCTCGTAGGAAAGCTGTAGTGGTGGCTGTGGCTCTTGTGGAATGAGGCCTGATATTTTCAGGAGCTGTCTTTCCATGAAAAGAGTAGCAAAAGCGAATGCAATTTCCTATCCATTTTGAAATTGTCTGTTTGGAAATTGCTTTTCCTTGCACCCCAGTTGCATATGCTACAAAAAGTTGGTCAGTTTTTCTGCTGGTTTTAGTTCTGTCCAGATAGTAGCGTAGTTGTCTGTGTACATCCAAGGTGTGCAATAGTTTTTCCCCCTTGTTCTGTGGGTTAGGGAAGAACGTAGGTAAATGAATAGCTTGGTTCAAGGATACCCTGGATACCACCTTTGGCATGAAGGTAGGATTGGTTCTCAGAGACACTCTATCCTGGTGAAAAATAAGGAAAGGCTGCACTGCCATTAATGCCTGTAACTCGGATACTCTTCTTGCTGAAGTGATTGCCAGAAGGAAAGCAGTTTTCCAAGATAAGAACTGTAAGTCTGCTGATGCTGCTGGTTCAAAAGGAGGTAGTGTCAATTTTTCCAGCACAAAATTGAGATCCCATGCAGGCAGAGGGGTCTCCTTGGAGGTTTTACATTTTTGATCCCTCTTAAAAATTGTCTGAGAAGAGGGTGAGAGAAGATAGGAGGATCCATATTGTATTCTGCTGAAATTGCTGAAGCATGAATCTTAATGGAAGAGTAGGACAGGCCATTGTGGGACAATTCTGCTAAGTATTCTAGGATGTGTGCTAGGTTTGCCACTGTGACATCTGTACCCTTTGATGTGCTCCAAATGAGGAATCTCTTCCATTTAGCTGAGTATGTCTTCCTTGTGGAGGGTCTGCAAGCCTCCAGGATAATGTCCTTGACCCTCTGAGATAAGACAGTTTGGTTTGGTTTTAAGCAATTTTCCAGGCAGTTAGCTGCAGTGTTTTCAAGTTTGGATGCAGGGTCTTGAAATTGTTCTGCGTTAGAAGAAGAGGCCATAGGGGTAGAGGCCATGAGTTCGCCCGAGACATGCTTCTCAGTAGCGGATACCAGTGCTGCCTTGGCCAGTCCGGAGCTATTAGTATCACCTTTGGCTGTTCCTCCCTGATCTTCGGTAGAACCTTGTACATCAATGGGAGAGGTGGAAATGCATACACTGTTAGGGTATTCCAGCTGAAAGAGAGAGAGTCCACCCTCCAGGCTTGTGGGTGGTATGTCCTTGAGCAGAATTTCTTCAGTTGGTGGTTGAGTGGGGAGGCGAACAGGTCTATCTCTGGCATTCCCCATTTCTTTGTTATGAGTTTGAAGATTTCTGGATGCAGCATCCAATTGTGAGCATCCGTGGTAGTTCTGCTTAAGCTGTCTGCTAGTGAATTCTCTTTTACTGGTAAAAATATGGCCTGCAGATGGATATTAAGATTCAGGCCTATGTCCCACAGATCCATTGCCATCCGGCATAGAGGGTAGGAATGCGTGCCTCCCTGTTTGTTTATGTACCACATGACCGTGGTGTTGTCTGTCCTTATCAGCAGATGTCCTTGCTGGAGGAATGGTTTGAATGCCTCGATTGCATGCTTCACTGCCAGCATCTCCTTTTGGTTTATGTGCAAGTGTAGCTGTCCTTGAGACCATAGGCCTTGGATACATTTGTCCTCCATGTGTGCTCCCCATCCTAGGTCTGAGGCGTCCGTGGTGATGGTCTGCCTTGGTTTGGGTTTCGTGAAAGGCAACCCTCTGTTGGACTGGCAGGCCTGAGCCCACCACAGGAATTCCTTTTGAAGGCATGGAATGATTGGTATCATGGTTTCTAGACTGTGTCTGTGTTGAAACCATACATTCCTTAGGTACCATTGTAATTTCCTCATATGCAGCCTGGCATGTGGGATCAAGATTATGCAGGATGCCATGAAACCCAGGGCCTGCAGGACTTTCCTTGCAGTAAACTGAGTTTGTCTTGTCAAAGTCATGAAATAATCTGGAAGTTGTTTTTGTTTTTCTTCTGTGAGAAAAGCCATCTGAGTTATTGTGTCCAGATCTGCACCCAAAAAGGTTATCCTTTGGGATGGCACTAGTCTTGACTTTTGGATGTTGACTGTGTATCCCAAGGCCTGTAGCAGGTGTAAGACATAGGCCATATCCTTTATCAATTTTGTCTTGTTGTCCGCTTGTATTAGGCAGTCGTCCAGGTATGGGTAGATTTGAATTCCCTGAAGTCTGCAATGTGCAATTACTGATGCCAGGCATTTCGTGAATACTCTGGGCGCAGTAGATAAGCCAAAGGGCAATGCTGAGAATTGATAATGCTCTGATCCTGCAAGAAATCTGAGGTGTCTTCTGCAATCTGGTCGGATAGGGACGTGCAGGTATGCCTCCTTGAGATCTAGAGTCACCAGCCAAGACTCCTTGCCCAACATGGGAAGAAGTTGCTGTAGGGTCAGCATTTTGAATTTTGGTACAATGAGAAATGTGTTCGGTGCGGACAAGTCGAGAATAGGCCTCCATTGGTTTTCTATTCTTGGTACAAGGAATAGTCTGGAGTAAAATCCTTGGCCTTGTTCCATAGATGGTACTCTTTCTATCGCTTTTATCTGAAGTAAATTTTTGATTTGTCTTAAAGCCTCTGGCTTCTGATTTGGTGGTAGGTTTGGCATTCCGCTCTTTTTTGGTAAAGTGTGGAAGTGAAACCTGTATCCTTTGTCTATTGTTTGCAATGTCCATGTGTCCTTTGTAATGCAATGCCAGTTTCTTGAGAATAAAGCCAGTTTTCCGCCCAAGGGAGCTTCCAGGTGTTTCCTGGTAGGCGGAATCAGAGTCAAGTCATTGTGTCTGTCCTGTGCTAGTGGTTGTAATTGCAGCTGTGGCAGTACTCCTCTGGCTGGCAGGCTGCCACTGACGGCCCCTATAGGCACCTTTGGATTGACCTCTGCCTCGAGGGTGTCTATTTCTGCCCCTCTGTGCTCTGGAGGTGTCTGGAAAGGACCAATTCTTGGAAGGACAGTTTCTGCTGAACCTCGGAGGTTGGACCTGTAGAAATTCCTTTACTGTTTGTACAGATTTAGCTTTTTCTTCCACCTTCTTTAGAATCTCCTGTGCAGGGGAGCCAAATAAACTTTGTTTCTCCATTGGAGCATCTAGGAGCTTAGCCTTGACATGGTCTGGCAGGGATTGTTCTTTTAGCCAGGCATGCCTACGAATTACTGCCCCAGTCATAGCTGATCTAAATGAAGCCTCCAGTGCATCATAGCCACATTTTAAGAAATGATTACTGACCTGCTGAGAGTTGTGTACCAAATCCTGAAGAGATTTACGGTCTAAAGGTTCAGTAGAAGAAAGCTTCTTATTCAGCTGATCTAACAAATATTCTTGGTACTGTATCATATGGAATTGACAGTTTAAAGCCCTGGCAGAAAGAGTAGCAGATGTATAAACCTTTTTACCCCATCTCTCTAATGCTCTAGACTCTCTGTCAGAGGGTAGGGGATTTTTGGCAGTGGCAGCTGCAACACCTTTTGGGCCCTGTGAAATAGTTTCTGGATCTGCAGCATGGGCTTTATACAGGTGGAAGTGAGAATCCGGGACCCTGTAATATCTGTCAGGTTTGGCAGGGGCCGGAGGAAGAGAATCAGGTGCAGCACTGACATCATTGCACACATCATCAATTACAGTTAGAACCGGAGGTATAGCTAAGGGCCTATGCTGGGTAAATTTAAAAAATTCCTTAGCCTTTTTCTCGAATCAGAAAAATCCTGACCCTGCCATTGAAAGTGTTCCCTCATACAGTGCAAGGTCTCCCCAAAGGAAAATTCTTCAGGAGGGGAGGCAGTTCAGGAGGGGAGGCAGAAGGGATAGAATCTTCAGCATCTGAATCCTCGAAAGGAGAATAGGCCCCTTCTTGATGGTCTGACAAATCAGATCCATCCGTGGAGTAATCAGAGGAGACAGGTTCAGAGGGTTCAGTCCTAGGCCTTTTGTCTGGTGGAGGTAGGGAGGCCCTGTCTGGGTGAGGTTGGGAGCCCCTAATCAAGGATATCAGGTCCTCAGCAAGACTGAGAATCTGAGAGCTTGAGGAAGGCCTCTGAGAAGTAGATTTGGCAGGTAAAGCTTTTGAAAGTTTGGCAGCTTTAGCCCTGGTGAAGGCCTTAATAGACATAGAAGCTGGGGGCCTAGCTGCCCCACGTGCAGGTGTAGATATGTCCAATGGAATGGTGTCGGACAAATCTTGAGCGCTAACTTCGGTAGGGATTTCTGAAGCCGACTCGGCCGGGGCCTCAGTGGCCTCGGTTGTCGGAGGTAAGGTTTCTGTCGTAGGAAGAACCGAGGGCTCGGTTTCAGCCGAAACCGAGACACTCGCGGTAGGCCTAGCCGTGGTTTCAGCCGAAACCGCGGGCCATGAGTGTCGGTCCTTTTCCCTGCGCTTTTTGGCCAAATGCGAAGTCGGGGTCTCCGACGGCATTTTATATGCAAAAGTGGAACAGAAAAACTCTTCTGCAAACTCCGACCGACGTAGGAGGCACAGGCTAAACAAGCTGATACGTCGTGGTCTGGGCCTAAGCAGGGAAGGCAGTAAGAATGGAAATCCTTATGAGGTATTTGTTTCCCACAAGTTAAACAATTATTTACTTTGTCTGACATCGGCTGAGGCAAGAAAGAGTCCCCAACGGGGTACTTAGCTTTTTTCGAAGTATTCGGTAGCTGAAATCTCTGGATCTGACCGACCGGCATTTGCGAACAGCTTCTGCTTCGGGCACCGCGTGGCAAGAAAGACTGAGGAAAATGGCGTCGGCTGATGCCTTTATACCCCAGGAGCTATGACGTCGGGGAAAGTGCGACATCAGCCGAGGCCAGACCCAGACTTTGGAATCTGGCTGACCGAAGGGCTGCCTGAGGCAGGACATCCCATATGTTATGACTGCAGATGCATCCTTGAAGGACATCCAGGAGCTGGAACAATCACCAGGCTTGGGGGAAATGGGATGACTGAGGAGGTGTGGTAGCCCAAGAGCATTAGGTGAGTACATCCTTGGCAGACCACTCCTCATTGCCTAACCCAACCTACTAATGAAAGTCAACACACTGAGGCTACGGGTCAGCCAGCATACATCATACTGACCATGTCTACCTCCATTGTACCACCCAAACTGAAGACCCCACTTTCCACATCACCTATTACAGACTCTCTTCAGGAGGATCTCTTCTGGTCATCTCTATTCTCTCCACTCCACTCACCTTCATCAGAACGGCACACATCTGGAGAGGGGATGCACTGGCTGTGGATGTTGGGAGCAATGGGAGAATCTGAACAACTGATGGGCAGGTGGGAGTGTGCTAAGGGAAGAAAAAAGAATAAGTAAGGTAACAAATGTGTGTGTGTATTCAGGATGGATTTCTATACCTTCCACAAGAGCCTTTTTTGCCACTGCTGCAGCTTGGTGAGTTTCATACTTCACGATGGCAGTGGCTTTCAGCTTATTTTCTGGACAGGGATATAAACACACATCACGTACTCCTGCTGTAAGTTCCTTCATGAGTTGCAGGACTTCCTCCTTATCCTTCTCCAGTGGGAGCTCATCCACACTCAGCTCACACTTCTCTATACTCCGACACACCACAATGAAGCAGTCCTTCTCTACCTCATAATTGTTCAGGGCAGTAATTGCAGCCTTTGCAATGCGCCGGCTCATATATTTTGCATATGCAAAGCCACGGTTTCCACCACTGAATGTCATCATCAGGCGGAATTCATAGAGTTGCCCTACACTCTGAAAGAGAGGAATAAGCTTGTCCTCATACATATCCTGCGGAATCTTCCCTATGAAAACTTCGGAGCCGCAAGGAGGTGGATGTCCAATCCAACCTGCAAAACAAAATGAATCAGAACTTAATTGCATCAGTGGACACCAACTTACTTTTCACCGCAAGAAAATATTTAAAATCTCAATGTATTTACTAATGTTTCTACATAAATCAACTATATCAGTTTTAGCTGTACTTATTTTATCCCTAAAACACAAATAAACATTTCTTTATATACATCTTACCTGAATCTATTTCACATATACCCTACATCCCCTGTGAAAAAGGCTGCCCAAGAGATTTGTGCTGTTCTACAAGAAAGAATAGTTGTGTAAAATCTTGCCATAACCATAGATGTCCTTCGCAGTATTCTTGGTGTGGGATTTCCTGCCTTCAGGCAACTCGTACGTCAGCTCCTATACAAATGTTTCAGCTTGGCTGTTGCAGCTGCATGGGACGTCACAGGCAGGACCATAAAAGTACAGTTTTGTACCTACCATAAATGTAGATGTTCGAGTGTATACCCTGCTGCAGTCATCACACTTGGGTTATCCTGCCGTCAGGCGGTCCGGCAGTCGGTTGATGTTGAATTCCAAAGTCTTGGTCCGGCGTCGGTTGCTGTCGCTTCTTCCCTGACGTCAGTGCGGCAGGGGTATATAAGAGGCATCCAATGCCATTTTCTTCAGTTTTTCTTGCCCCAGATGTCAGGTGCCCCCCCAAAAGGTGGACAGTAGATAGTACCAATAATAAAAGTTTAGCACAAACAAAACATCCCTCCAGCTTTAAGCAAATACACCACAAAGGTTGTATCAGATTTTAAGGTACTGAAAGATTTCAGTTAGGTCAGAGGGGATGGAGGGAGGGTAACCTGGACTGCAGCAGGGTATACACTCGAACATCTACATTTATGGTAGGTACAAAACTGTACTATGTTCATCGTGTTACCCTGCTGCAGTCATCACACTTGGGTTGAATCCCAAAGCTAAGGATGGGAGGTGGAGTCAAACAGGGTTAGAGGAGGCTAGAAGGCCCAGCAAAACTGCAGTGGCGAAGCCAGCTCTAGACTTAGAGTAAAGTGGTGATAGTGTTTGGTGAAGGTGTGTACTGAACTCCAAGTTGCAGCTTTCAGAATATCCTTGGTTGGCACCCCCCCTGAGGAAGGATGTAGATGTAGTAATGTAGTTGCCTGTGAATGTCCAAGGAGTGCAGGAGTCTTTCTCCTTTGTTCTGTGGATTTGGGAAGAAGGTGGGTAAATGGATGGTTTGATTTAGAGCCACACTGGATACCACCTTTGGCATAAAGGAGGGGTTAGTTCGTAGAGAAACTCTTGTCTTGATGAAAAATGAGGAAAGGCTCTACTGCCATTAGTGCCTGTAGCTCCGAGACTCTTCTGGCTGAAGTAATTGCTAGCAGCAGGGCAGTCTTCCATGATATAAACTTTAAATCAGCTGAGAAAGCTGGCTCAAAAGGTGGCAGCGTAAGTTTTTCCAGAACAAAGTTGAGGTCCCAAGTTGGTGTTGGTGCTCTCCTGGGAGGCCTAATGTTTTTAGCCCCTCTGAGGTACTGCCTTAGAAGTGGATGTGAAAATAAGGGAGGATCCGTGTTGTAGCGAGCTGAAATAGCTGAGGCGTGGATTTTAATAGATGAAAAAGAAAGTCCTTTGTGTAACATCTCAGTTAAATATTGTAGAATCTGAAGTATGTCCGGCAGAAGGGTATTTTGGCCTTTAGCTTGGTTCCAGGCGCAAAATCTTTTCCAATTGTCTGAGTAGGCTTTCCTGGTGCTGGGTCTCCTGGCCTCCAGAATGACATCCATAACAGCTTGTGAAAGAGGAGCTGGCTGGTTGCTTAGGTGATGTGCCATGCAGCCAAATTTAAGGTTTTGAGCTGGCTGTGTAGAATCTGACTGTCTTGTTGTGTGAGATGTGGAATTTGTGGCAAAATCCATGGTGGGCCATGGGCCATGTTCCTTAGTAGAGGGTACCAGTGCTGGCGTGGCCAGTCTGGGGCAATGAGTATCATTTGGGGTCTCTCCATCCTGACTTTCAGCAGCCCCTTTGTGAGAAGGGGCAATGGAGGAAAGGCATATACTGTCAGCATTTTCCAACTGAATGAGAGTGCGTCCACTTTCCAAGCTTGATGGTGAAATGTCCTGGTGCAAAATTTTGATAGCTGATAGTTTTGGGGGTTGGCAAACAGGTCTATGTCTGGGCTCCCCCATTTTTGAGTTATCATTGCAAATACTTGTGGATCCAGTTTCCACTCGTGGGGATCCATGATGTTTCTGCTTAGGTCGTCTGCCAATGTGTTCTTTTTTCCTGGCAGTAATTGATCTTGTAATTGAACTTGGTAAGCCAGTGCCTTGTTCCACAAGGTCAGTGCTTGCCTGCATAGAGGGTAGGAGTGTGTACCCCCTTGCTTGTTTATGTACCACATTACTGTGGTGTTGTCTGTCCTTATTATAAGCTGTCCTGGATGTAAGAGTTCCTTGAAGGCTGTCAGAGCATTCTGTAGAGCTAGCATTTCCTTTTGATTGATGTGCAGATTTCTTTGATCTGCAGTCCATATGCCTTGAACGCACTGTCCTGCCATGTGTGCACCTCAGGCATAGTCCGATGCATCTGTTGTCATAATTTGCCTGGCTGGGGGTAAGGTGAAAGGTTAACCTTTGTTGAGGTGACATGCCTGTGACCACCACAGAAACTCCTGTTGAAGACAGTGAATGAGAGGTATCATTGTTTCCAAGCTGTGGCTGTGTTGAGTCCATACGCTTTTCAGGTACCATTGTAATTTCCTCATATGCAGTTTTGCAAATGGTATTAGTAGTATGCAAGATGCCATGAAGCCCAAGGCCTGCAGAATTTTTCTTGCAGGGAGTTGGGTCTTTGTTGCCATCATTTTGAAGTATTGAGTTAGTTGTAGTTGTTTGTCTGGCATCAGATAAGCCATCTGGGCCGTTGTATTCAAGCTGGCACCCAGGAATGTCATATTTTGTGAGGGCACTAGTTTTGATTTCTTTTCGTTTACTGTGTACCCTAGGCAACTTAGAAGATGTTTTACAAAAGCCAAATGTTGTAAGAGAATGTCCTTGCTTTCTGCTTGGATGAGGCAGTCGTCCAGGTATGGGTATATTTGAATTCCTCTTTGTCTGCAGTATGCAATTACTGATGCCAGGCATTTTGTGAAGACCCTGGGTGCAGTAGATAAGCCAAAGGGCAGTGCAGAGAATTGGTAATGGGTTGAACCTGCAATGAAACGGAGGTATCTTCTGCAATTTTGTCTGATAGGGACATGCAGGTATGCCTCCTTGAGGTCCAACGTTACTAGCCAAGCTTTCTTGCCCAACATGGGAAGAAGCTACTATAGTGTTAATATCTTGAATTTGGGTACTTGCAAGAAGGTGTTTAGAATCGAAAGGTCCAGAATGGGTTTCCAAGCATTGTCCTTTCTGGGGACTAGAAAGAGCCTTGAGTAAAATACTTGGCCTTGCTCCTGTGTAGGTACCAGTTGAATGGCTCTCATGTCCATGAGAGCTGTAATTTGCTTTTGTGCCTCTGCTCATTGATTTTGTGGCAGGTTTGGCATTCCTTTTATCCTTGGCAAGGTGTGGAAATGGAATCTGTATCCTTGTGAGATAATGTCTAGGACCATTTGTCCTTTGTGATGATGCGCCAGTTGTCTGCAAAAAGTGCTAATTTTCCTCCCAAGGGAGCTGCCAAGAGAGCTTTGCTTGGCAGTTTGAGGTTTAAGTCATTGTGTTTGTCTTCTAGTAGTTTGGGACCCATCTTCTCCTCCCTTCTCTGTTGCAGTGCCCCATTGGCAAGGTTTGTAACGGATTTGTGCTTGTCCACTGCCCCTTGGGCGTCTGTATTTACCCCTCTGTGGTTGGTCAGAAGCTGGAAAGGACCAATTTTTTGTTGGCCAATTTCTGCTGAAGCGTGGGGGTTGTACCTGTAAGAAATCTTTGACTGTCTGCATAGATTTTGACTTATCCTCCATTTTCTTTAAAACCTCTTCTGCTTTAACTCCAAATAAGACATCCTGCTGTAAGGGTGCATCTAGTAACTTTGCTTTAACCAAGCATGCCTACGTATAACAGACCCAATAACAGCTGCTCTACAGGAAGCTTCCAAGGAATCAAATCCACATTGTAAAGTATGTTTGCCCACCTGTTCAGCTGCTTACAACAGATCCTGCATTTCCTTAAATTCAGATTGTTGAGGGTGAGTGCTCATCTTTTGTTTTATTTGAGGCATTAGGAATTGCTGGTATTTCAGCATGTGAAATTGACAATTTAGTGCTCTCACAGCTAGAGTAGCTAAGGTGTAAACCTTCTTCCCCCACCTATCTAGTGCTCTGGAGTCCCTTTCAGAGGGTACAGGATTTTTAGCCATAGAAGCCTTACCCCCTTGGGACCCTGGGAGATTGTCTCTAGGTCAGCAACAGGGCTTTTGTAAAGGAATTTGAGTGAGTCAGGCACTCTATAATATCTGTCTGGTTTAGCTGGAGCAGGAGGCAGAGAATCTGGATTTAGACTAGATTCTAAGTAAACATCATCCGCAATGTCTAAAACTGGAGGGATAGCAAGTGGTCTGTGATGGGGCAGTAAAAGAAACTCTTGGAGCCTTTTCTTTGAGTCGGAGTAGTCCTGACCTTCCCAGTGGAAATGTTCCCTCATGGTATGTAAGGTTTCCCCAAAGGAATAGTCTTCAGGGGGAGAAGCTGAGGGAATGGAATCTTCAGCATCAGAATCTTCATAAGGGGGAAAGGAGTAATCCTGTTTCTCAGAGGAGCCTGAGGAAATAAGACACTTGATCAGAGGAGACATAATCCTCCTCTTGTCTAGGCCTTTTGTCTGGGGGGAGGTTGGGAACCCCTGATTAAAGAAATCAAATCTTCAGCCATTTTAAGCATCTGTTTCTTAGGCATGGGGCCTTGAACTGGAGAGTGATGTGCAGTCTTTTTTGGTTTTAGAGGAGTTTTAAGCTTAGCATAAGATTTTATGGTGAGAGTAGTCAGTCTGAAGACACCTTCTGTAACCGAAGGTGTTTCCACAGCACCGGCTTCTCCTTCTGCAATGTTGTCAGTAGGGCCTAAAAAAAATGGCTGCGTCGGCCTAGAACTCTCTGCTTGAGAATCCGAAGCGGTCTGGGGTTGCAATTCTGCAGTCTCCAGGGGCTGCGCAGGTGCCTCACTGAAAACCGGGAACCGTGACCAGCCCAGCCTAGGCCTCGGAGTCTGGCTTGGATCTAGGCTGCCTGTCTTTATCTTTGCGTTTTTTATGCACGCCGGTAGTCGGTTGTTCCGTCGGCATAGTGTAATTAAATTTCCTACCGAAGTAGTGTCGTGCAAAATCAAAGCATCGCTTTATAGTTCACTTATTGAACCTAGCACAAAACCGACAACCAGTGACGTTGTGGTCTGGGCCTAGGCAAGGTATACAAAAAGAATGAAAGTCCTTATGAGGTATTTGCTTCCCACAAGAAATGCAATTGTTACCTTTTTCTGACATTGGACTGAGGCAAGAAAAGGTTCCCCAATGGGGTACTTAGCCTTGAAGACTTCGGACTGAAACTCGATGCGAAAATCTCAGGTGTCGGCCGACCGGCACTTGCAAACTGCTTCTGCTTCGGGCACCGCGCGGCAAGAAAGACTGGAGAAAATGGCGTTCGATGCCTCTTAAATACCCCTGCTGCACTGATGTCAGGGAAGAAGCGACAGCATCCGACGCCGGTCCAAGACTTTGGAATTCAGGCCGACTGCGGGACCGCCTGACGACAGGATAACCCAAGTGTGATGACTGCAGCAGGGTAACACGATGAACATCTTGTACCGAAGTTCAGAATACAGCAAAACCTGAATTCAGGACTATTCTAGCACAGTAAAGGCGGGAAAAAGTACAGTTTTGTACCTACCATAAATGTAGATGTCCGATAGGTATGCAACTGCAGTCCTGACATATGGGTTGTCCTGCCTCAGGCAGCCCTTCGGTCAGCCGGATTCCAAAGACTGGGTCTGGCGTCGGCTGCTGTCGCCCTTTCCCTGACGTCAGAGCGCCTAGGGTATAAAAGCATCAGCCGACGCCATCTTCTTTAGTGTTTCTTGCCCCAGATGCCAGGTGCCCTCTAAGGAAGGCTAAATTTTGAAAATAGAGAAAAAATTCCAGACAAGTACAACAACATAAAAACAAATACACCATAAAAGATTACCCCAGGTAGCTAAAATGAGGGGTAGAAACCCAAAAGAATACCACAGAGGGGTAGGTGGGAGGGAAAACCTGAC